>NW_007256315.1:26603-63041 GCF_000164805.1 Carlito syrichta
TACTTGGAAGGCTGAGGTGGAAGGATCACCTGAGCCCAGCAGGTCAAGGCTGCAGTGACCGTGAGTATGCCACTGCACTCCAGCCTGGGTGACAGTGAGACTCCAACTCAAAAAAAAAAAAACAAAAAAAAAAACCAGTTTGAACCCCACATATACAAAGTCAGACACAGATATTTATACATAGTCAACGCCTGCCATCTACTATGTGCAGAACATCATGTTTTGTGGATATGAGGCCAGTTCTCTTCTAGTGCCACAAATACACAAAAAAGACATTTCTATAAACACTAAACATATCAAATAGAAATCTTGTATTTACCTCCAGTTATAAAAAGAGTATGCATGAGCTTAGGAAATGCAACTTAGAACTGGAGTGAGTTGTTCCTTCACTGACAATGTGCTTATTGGGGCCTTACTGCATGCCACTGGTGCTCAATGTGCTGACATTATTTGGAATCGGGAGGGAACATAATGAATATGTAACTGCACTGGTGAGTAATTTTAATTAGTAAAGAAAATAAACACTGGTGAGCACCCAGATACTTAAAAAGAACACAAAATTCTCATACTGGAGGGGCTAGGGTAGGTGGAGAGTTGTTTTTTTTTATATTGAGATGAAGAAAGAAAGGTCTTTTAGGAAGTAAGTTAGTTTTAAAAAGAAAAAAAAAAAATGTGGAAGCTGTTCATATAAGCAGCCTCTGATAGAGAACTGGCTAAAAAAAACATGACAATTAAAAAAAAGAGTAAAGAAGACGTCAACTAATATGGGAAGATTTCCAACATACGTTGTTAGGTTTTTAAAAGCTATGTTTTAGTACCTTTTAGATGAGAAGCGGGAAAGAAATAAGAAAATCTATTTGTCTTTTTAAATATTTAGATAGACAAGGTGTGATGGCTCAAACCTATAATCCCAGCACTTTGGGAGGCCAAAGCAGGCAGATTGCTTGAGCCTAGGACTTCGAGACCAGTCTAGGCAACATAGCAAGACCTCATCTCTACAGTTAATTAGCCAGGCATGGTGGCATGTGCCTATGGTCCTAGTTACTTGGGAAGCTGAGGCAGGAGGGTTTCCTGAGCCCAGTAGATCAAAGCTATGGTGAGCCATAATCACACCACTGTTCTCCAAGCCTGGGTGAGAGTGAGACCCCAACTTTAAAAAGTAAATAAAATATTTGAGTAGAGAAACACTGGAAAGATATACAAGTAACAAAATTGGTTACCTGTTTGAAGGAGGGAAACAGAACAAAAATGGGGCATAACTGAGACTTTTTACTGTATATCGATATTTACATACACATATGTATAAAACATGCCAAAGTAACAACTCTTTCACAAAACAAAAAATTTAAATGATTAAACCAGTGCTAGGAATGGAGGCAGAAAGAGATTAGCTAGGGATGGTGACATTGCTGAAATTCTATGGTTCACTCCTATAGCAAAAACTGCACATTTTCAAAATTGCCCTTGAAAATCTTTCAGGAAGCCAACACAGGATCCAGATATACTGCTGGATTCTCAGGGCCCAGATGGCCAGCTTTCCTATCAGTTTTGGAACAGACCGAATGCTTCTGTTAAACAACAGAATTGTCGGCCAGTTTTTGGTGACACATTATTTAAAAAGTATAACTTTTTTTTTTTTTTTGAGTCGGAGTCTCACTGTGTCTCCCAGGCTAGAGTGCAGTGGCCCAGTCACCGCTACCACAGCCCAGACCTGCTGGGCTCAGGTGATCCTTCTGCCTCAGTTTTCCAAGTAGCTGAGACTACCGGTGTGTGTTACCATGCCCAGCTAACTTTTCTGATTTACTATAGAGGCAAGATCTTGTCATGTTGCCCAGGCTGGTCTCGAACTCCTGGGCTCAAACAAATCCTCTTGTCTTAGACTCCCAAAGTGCTGGAATTACAGGTGTGCGCCACCATGCCCAGCTGGAAGCACAAGTTTTTAAATGCCTGTACCACAAGTGATGACAGCAGGTACCACAAGATCCATTCAGGGATGAGCAGGCCCACAACACCCATCTCACCTTCACTGAAGGCACAGCTGAGGAAACACCTCTATCATTCAGACTACAACTCCTCGTTCTTATATCTTTTGAGACCTCACATATGCCACAGCTGAACTGAGGCATATTAAATGTGCATACAGTGTGGCTGGTAACTATAGAAACAGAAAGGAAGACACTGGGCAAAGTGACAGCATGGACAAAACCCAGAGACACAGGTGACAGACTGAGGCAGAGAGTGAGTGAATGGGGCTGGGCGCAGTGGCTCACGCCTGTAATCCCAATACTTTGGGAGGCAGAGAAGAGAGGATTGCCTGAGCCCAGGGGTTTGAGACTAGACTAGGCAACTTGGCAAGACCTCATCTCCACAACAAATCAAAATATTAGCCGGGTGTGGTGGCACACACCCGTGGTTCCAGCTACTTAGGAGGCTGAAGTGGAAGGATTGCCTGAGTCCAGCAGTTCGAGGCTGTGGTAACCGTGAGCATGCCACTGTACTCAAGCCTGGGTGACAGAGTGAGACTCAGACTCAAAAAAAAAAAAAGAAAGAAAGAAAAGTGAGTGATGAGTTGGAGTGAATGGTAGAGAAGAGAAAGTCGTTAAAATGGCCTCAGGGTTTAACATCCCAAGGATAACGATGTTCCTGCCATCTACTCTCTGACACAGTGGGCAGTGTTCTACATTCACATTTCTCATTTTTACCTGGAAAGCAGGTTAGTAGGCAGTAATCCTCACTGTCAAAATGTGCACGGCTTCCTCCAGCTGGATCTGAAGAAGCGCAGCAGCTCTCAGCGGGAGATATACCCAGAGCTAAGGCCCCTTCATTGTCACCCATACTCAGCATCTCGGGTCTGAGAATACCCACCTGTATTCTGTGACGTAACTGTTGAAATTTCTCTTTCACTTTAGTATTCAGTTCAGTAAGTGCGCTTAAGGGTCCTGAACAGTCGCGAATATCCTAGGAGACATTGAAGAGGAGAGTCTTTCTCGAGACAATGAAATGAAATGACGCCATCTACACAGTGAAAAAGTTGGCTGAGACCACAACTAAGATTGGCCTACTGATTGTAAGTCATCCTGATCTGTGTTGTTTCCCTCTACAAAACAAGCAAAAACATTATCATTTTCCCTTTTCTCATCCCCCTTTAGATGAATGTTGAACAATTTAGATAATGTTGAACAAACAACTCTTCTGCCTTGCCTAATTTTTTATCGCTGAAGTTTAGCAAAACGTCACCGGACCATATGAAAGCCTGTACTGTCCAACAAGAGTGCAAAAGTGATAATATAACATTAGATCTTTGTATCCTTCCAACTTCAAAAGCAGCATGCGTCAATGCCTGACATCAGAGACCGGGGAACCGGACCCAGTGGAGCAGGCCAGCAGGGGGCGTGGCTAATGGTCTCCCTGACGCCACCAGACGATCGGGAAGAAGGTGTCAGAAGGCGGGGCCAAGGAGGTGACAGGTAGGTTGTGAGGTGGTCAGGGGCGGAGCGACAGCCAGGGCTGTGGGTGGGAGGGGCCAAGCGGGGTCACAGAGGGGTAGTAGGGTCAGGGCCGGAGTTCACGGGAGGCCCCGGAGGAGGGCGAGCCAACGGCCCCCGGGACAGAGGATCAAGGCCAGCAGTCACGGGGACAGGACCAAATGGGGACCAGGGGTAGCCAGCCATGGAGCGAGGGAAGTTGGGGAGTGAGACCCCTCGAGTTCACAGAAGACCAGCGGAGCTTGGGACAGGCTGCTGGAGCCCGGCAGGCAGTACCTGGATCAGCGCCTTCACCTCCAGGTCGAATTTGACAATCTCTTGGTTACAGATCCGGACGTGGACGTCTTGGGGAGCCGCCATGTTGGGGATGCCGGCTACGGGCCGCGGCGGTGCCCAAGTTCAGACGCGTTTTCGCACCGCCTCTTTCCCTCCCGCCCGCCTCGGGGCAGCGCCCCCTAGAGGCTGGCAAAAACGGCAAGCGAGCGTCGCTGCGCCGAGCGGCGGGGGCGTTCCCTGACACGTGGAGGGAATCAGCCCAAATTTCCTCTTGGGTTGGTCCTAATAAAACGAGAGGGAGAGAAGAGGGACTATCAACAACGCCTAACAGTGGACTCTTTCCATCTTCTGCCTGTCAGCCTTTTTTTTTTTGGAGTTAGAGTCTCACTCTGTCGCCCAGGCTGGAGTGCAGTGGCACGCTCACGGCCATCGTCGCCACTACCTGCCGGGCTCAGGCGATCCTTCTGCCTCAGGCTTCCAAGTAGCTGGAACTACAGGCGTGCGCCACCATGCCCAGCTAACTTTTTATTTATTTATTGTAGAGACAAGGGCTCGCCAATTTGCCCAGGCTGGTCTCGAACCCATGGGCTTAGGCGGTCCTCTCGCCTCCGCCTCCCAAAGTGCTGGGATTATAGACGTGAGTCACCGCGCCAGGCCTGCCAGCCATTATAATAATTATATCATTTTTGCATGGGGAAAAAAAAACAAAAAACGGAGGAAGAAATTGGGATGTCTCTGGAAGGTGCAATAACAATTGTATGTTTCTTTAAATGCCTCTGTATTTTTAATATTTTCTATAGTAGTATGAAGTATGGAGAAAAAGGCCAACATAGTTTTTCTTATAATGTATGGAACTAAAGGCAGGTTAATAGAGCACCATGGCGAGAGGGATCTTTGTGAAAAAGAATTATAAAGTCACCTTCCTCCTGCTCACATCACTTCTACAGCTCCTGGCGGTTCCCTTCTCTGTGTTACAGTTGAATTGATTAAATCTCCCTCAGTAGGGTAGTTTTAATAAAAATGTATTTTTGTTTGTTTGTTTTTGTTTTTTTTGAGTCAGGGTCACCCTCTGTTGTCCATGCTGGAGTGCAGTGGCAGAATCACAGCTCACCACAGCCTTTACCTCCTGGGCTCAGGTGATCCTCTGCTTCAGCCTCCCAAGCAGCTGGGACTACAGGTGTGCACCACCACACCTGGCTAATTTTTTTTCTGTAGAGATGAGGGCTTACTATGTTGCCCAGGTTGATCTTGAACTCCTGGCCTCAAGTGATCCTCGAGGCAGGGTTCATGTAGTTTTGATTGAGATGTCAGAGTAAACCCTCAACAAATGGTGGCTCTTTTGTTTATTTTTATTAGTAAATAGTTTACGTTTCTATTTTTTTTTTTAGTGAGTCAGAGTCTCACTCTGATACCCAGACTGGAGTGCAGTGGCACACTCATGGCCACCACAGCCTCGATCTGCTGGGCTCAGGCGATCCTTCCACCTCAGCCTTCCAAGTAGCTGGAACTACAGACGCACGCCACCACGCCTGGCTGTTTTTGTGATTTATTGTAGAGACGAGGTCTCACCAAGTTGCCCAGGCTGGTCTTGAACCTATGGGTTCAGGCAGTCCACTCACTTCAGCCTCCCGAAGTGCTGGGATTACAGGCTGAGCCATGGAGCCTGGCCGTTTACAGTATTTTTATGTTGGTTTCTTTTTGTTTGTTGGTTGCACTTAGATCTTTATCCATTTTGAAATAAATGTTGGCTTATGATGTGAGGTAAAGGGGCAACTTTACTGTTTTGTAGAAGGTTCCCCAGTTGTTGGAACACAATTTACTGAAGAGTCCACCTTTTTCCAACTGGTTCTGCATGCCATGTTTACCATACTGACTTGTCATATACATTTAAGTCTATTTCTAGACTTTCTATTCTGCTTTGCTGGTCTATTGCACCAAAATGACAGTGTTTTAATTATTATAGTCTTAATATCTGCTAGGATTAAATATCACATTCCCCTGGTCCCCACCAGCATCTTTTTTTTTTTTTAGATTAGAAATGTAGTTTATTTAGAAAGTAAATTGGAGAGAGAGAGAGAGAGAAAGAGAGAGAGAGAGAGAGAGAGAGAGAGAGAGAGAGGGAAAAGGATTCACGTCCCCAGGGGAGGGGAGGAGGCCAAAGCTCAAGAAAACATGGCCTGGCCATAGCTCAAAGAGCACATGACCACACCATAGCTTAGCAAGGAAATGGCCCTGCCAGCATCTTTTAGCAATTATTTTTCCCCATGTAAACCTCAATAGTTGGGGGTTTTTTTAGCCTTCTTGGTATGTTTTCTTAAGATGACATTACATCTTAAACTTAACTTAGAACTGTTTGTTTTATATTGACTGCTCCTGTGTAAGAACTCGGGATATCTTTCCTTTTGTTAAAGTTTCTGTGTCCTTCATAGTATTTAAGTCTTTCTTATCCTAAACCTTGTACATTTTGTTAAGTTTATTCCTGGTGATTTATTTATTTTTTTAGTCAGGGTCACTCTGTCACCCAGGCTGGAGTGCAATGGCACACTCATGGCCACCGTAGCCTCCACCTCTTGGGCTCAGGCAATCCTTACACCTCAGCCTCCTGAGTAGCCGGGACTATAGGTACATGCCACCATGCCAAGCTAATTTTTTTTGTTTTTTGTAGAGACAAGGTCTTGCTCTGTTACCCAGGCTGGTCTTGAACTCCTAGGCTAAAGTGATCCTGCCAGCTCAGCCTACTAAAGTGTTGGGATTACAGGCGTGAGCCACCATGCCTGGTCATTCCTGATGTTTTAAGATTAAAACCTTTTAAAGAAATTGAGGTTGACCTTGTTGAAGTCACTTCAGGGATCTGGATCCTCACATAGAATCTCCCTATTTGGGATGGCAGGGAAGCCCCAAGGCCAGCACTAGGCAAATCTGCTCACATGCCCTGGGACCCCTTTCATGTGATGCTGCTTGGGGAAAATGCCTGTATAATCAATCAATCGACAGTCCTGGGATGTATCTCCAAACTGCAGCTAAAGAAAACAGCTTCCCTTTACTCCGCCCTCCAACACTCAGCAACCTTCCTTCCCACAAGGAGACCCACCCCTCAGCTCTTAAGCATTGTTGAGGGACAGGTGTGCCATCACTGGGTCCTCCCAACTCTTTTGTTCACTGCTGTTGAGACTAGCTTTTGTTTACTGTGTCTGTTAGATTTTGGCTTTAGTTCTTTTTGGTTTTCAGATTCCAAGGCCTCTATTTTCTCCTACATAGACATCCTTCCACATACTGCCTTGTGACTTGGCCTGGTCCCTAAGAGATGAGTGTGATTTGCCCCATAGTGCAGCGAGTAGACTGCAGTTTAAACTGGCGCTCTCTGTCACATAAGCTGGTCTGGGGCTAGTCTCCTCATCTGGGTCTAGCTTGACATGACTACCAGCCCTGTCAGACCCTTGAGAGTAGTAGCTGAGGTTCCTGACAAGGAAGCCCTTAGCAGGGTCTTAAGGAATGCCACTCCTGTCCCCAAGAACTTTCTAACACCTCTTTCCCATTCTGAACCTTTTAGTTGGCATCTTCAAGCATTTCCCAACTCTTTTCCCATGTACGGTGGGCTAAAGAGCTTACCAGCTGAATGACCCACCTAACTGGGTGCCACTCACACAAGGTTTCATTTCCTAAGGACTGTAGTGACCTGGCTCTGTTAAGTCCCAGGACCTTGACAGAGGCTCCCGTGAACAGTGGTCTTGAGAGATCAAGTCCTGACACAGAAGCTGTCCAGGGGACTTCCATGTCTCCTCTGTTTTCTGATGGTCTCAGTGTCACTCAAATGAAGCAAAAGGGGGTTCTTCAAAGGTCAAGATGTCAGGAACACTAGTCTGCCAATCCTTCTCTGACATACTCCACTGGGTGTGGGGCCTGTGACCTTGGAAACCCAGGACCAGAGCCTTTTGCATGTCTCTAACAGCTCTGGTGCTGATCTGCAATCCTACTCATATGCCAGCTTGGAGTGCCCAGAGGCCTCTAATCTCTCTACAGCCCATACTCAGCATGAGTCCTGGCAAAGTCAGTGCCCAGCAAGTGTCTGTTGGCTGAAAGAACACCCTCCTCCAGTGGCCTTCTCCCAGACCCCGACTTGAGAATCTCTGGGTACGCACAGCTTCGCCTGGAGACTTAGAAGATGAAGCATACAAACACATACAAATGTTTAAATCAGGAGAGACCCAAAATGTTTTATCTCCCTTGAAGAGATCGCCTGCCCAAAGATTCAGAAGAGAAATAAATACCAACTATCCTCTAAACTATGAAGAATGCAAATACTTGTACCAATGAGTAATTCTACAGAATAGTTAAGTTTCACCGGAATATCGGCAAATCAGCCTAAAATGTCAAAGGAACGTTTGCTCTTTGGACATGGCCAAGAGGGGCAACACCATGAGCCACCTGCTGCTGTGACCAGGGACTTCCTGGGAGGGGGTTTCCTTGAGGACGATTACCCCAGTAAGCAAGAGAAAGGCAGGGGAGGGAAGAATGGCGAAAGCACAAGGCAAACAACTTGGAACCTTTTCTTTTCATCTTTTTTTATTTTAAATTACAAAGGATGTTGCATACACTGATGAATCTGTATCTGACTAGAAGTGCTGAGGGGTTGAAGGTGACAGAAAACAAAGGCAACATTTGCATTGCCTCTCCTGAAATGAAAACTGCACAACTATTAACCAACAAGTAATAGAATAATTTTTAAACAGCTCATGCGTCAAGATAAAATTCTTCTAGACAAGAGACAAGACTGAATCCAATAAAAAGTGTCATAGCTCCAGTTGGGGGGGGAACCAAAACTACAGAGTATTTATGATGGCATTACAAACAGGAACCCACGCCACTCTGCAGAAGAGGCTGCCACATTGTGCGAACGAACGCTTGGGGTTCTTGCCCTACCGCTGGCGACTTCTGCGCTGTCAGCCCTAGTACCACTGTCGACCACAAACGCACTAAGCTACAAGACAGATCCTAGGAAAGAAGGTCAAAAGCAGGCAGTGGAATACAGTGTCATCAGAATGTGGCGGAAAGGCAGATACAGTACACACGGACACATTTCTGTTATTTGGTTCTGAAAAAAAAAAGGGCGAAGGGCAAGACAGTCGTCGGTCCCACGCCCGCCCACCCAGAATAGTCAGCTCCATCACTGTGTCACATGGTTATGAAGGCGAACTGAGCCCAGCTCACCCACTTGGCACACGGAGATAGCCAGCTTCACGCTCTTCGCGAGTCACCAAGGCTTCTATTCCAAAATGCTGTTTGGAAGTAGTCCTAAGGCTCTAGCCCCTCGCTGCTACCTCCAAACTCTCTTTCCTAAATAAAAATGGCAATTTGGCATAGTTCAGTTTCTGGGTGTAATTTCTACGGCTTCAGTCAGTTTCTAGCTCGAGGACTATGCTTCAACACATAATCCCACTTGCCGCCGAAGTGTGTGACTTTCAGTAGTACATTTTCATCAGCTTCCCCAACGTGCTTATTCCTTAAAACGAAACAACCATTCCTACAGTTGACATTCATTGTTACATCCCAATGTGTTTGAAGTATTAAAAAAACATGGAGTCATCTTCTCATAATGCCCTTATTAAGATTACAAAGATTACAAAAGAATCCACAAGTATTACGGCACTGTGTGAGACGTAGTCATCATGACCCAGGGAAGAACAAGACTGCAGTTCTGTGCAAAGTTGTGGCAACAGCCTCCATTCCACGGGAAGGGGCCTTCCACAACAGACTTCATGAGAAGGATGATCGCAACCTTTAACACTGAAAGCATAATTCGATGCATTCTCAAAATTCAAGTTTCAAGATCTGGAGAGATGCTAACATTCTGTGACAGAATTAACTAGAAAATACTTGAACAGAGTTTCAGGAAGACTATATAAAGAAAGGGAACATAAGTTGTTAATTCCTGCTGAAGGCAACTTGAATTCATTTCTTAGAATATTAACTAAATCTTAGCAGCTAAAATTTTTTAAATGTATGGAATAAAGAAAAGCACATCCATTCTTGACGTTTTGGTGAATAAACTAACAGCTTTATTAATGAAGGCAAACATCAGATCATTGTATGAATAGTATATATAAAAAAAGAAATCCAAACTAACAGCATTGTATTTCAAAAGTACTGTACTTCTGTTTCTTTGAAAGAGACTTGTCATCTGTTTTATAAAACAAACAAAATTGGTACTCTTCTCCTAAAAAATTCTGGAAAAATGAATAGTCAATTTCAAGCTGATGAACGAACACACCTTTCTTTAAATGCAGACTATTGCTAAGAAGCAAATAAAGTCAGGCATCAGAAAGAAGATGTATGACAAATTCATGGAGTCAGAGAAAGTGATGTAGAGAAAGGACTGCTCATCTTTACCCCTCAAGTTAAAAGACCATGCAAAACTGGTCCTTCATACAAATATAAAATAACTATAAAGAGAGGGAATTTGAAACCATACCCATCTGAAATCCTTCATGTTGCTTTTGTAATAGTTCTGATTCTCTTACCAAAAAGGTCCAAGTTAAAGATTCAGGAAGTGGGAGGGAATGGAGATGCTTGGTTGTAAATGTACAAGTAAGGCACAATATAAAGCCACATCATTATCTGGCATGAGGGGCACAGGAAAGGACAAGAATCATACATGGTACAGCAGAACAAGCAATCGTACTGACTGAAAAGTGTGGCACCCAATTCAAAACTCAGATGAGACCTCAACAAGAGCAAGTGGACAGCATGCTTTCATACGGAGACACACTCTAGAAAGAATCCAGTGTATCTGAAACGAGGAAGAAAGATTTTTGTCTTTTTTAAGTCATAGTAGTACTAGAGTCAAAGTTGATGACTGCTTTTGGAACAATGGGTTTATTGAGGTGAGTTCACAATGCCTTCACTTAATAAGACTCTGGACTTCTCATGAGCTACCTGCATACCATGTATGAACACAGAAAACCTTTAGAGAACGCGGCTCTAATGATCTTCACCCGGAAATACATGCCACAATTTTCAAAAACAGAACATGTACAATTGGGGTTTTTACATGACCCTTATAAGATTTGTGTGATACACTAAACGTATATATTTTAATGACAATAGAGGAAGCAGATTATTACTGGCATTAAAGTACAACCATTTCTAGACGGTTTTAAATGCCACAGAGTCCCCTGGTTAAAATGTAAAGCTGCACAGCTTGCCTATGTCATCTTTATGATAAAGTTAAAACAGCAAGAGGATTTAACTTTCACTCTACATTTTACTGCCAGGTTTTTATTTAGATCAAGTATCGCTGCAGCATTCTGACCAGCCCAGATTTAGCAGCAAATGGCAGGAATCATATAAAATGCAATTTTTTTTAACAAAGTGCTTTTCTAAGATATACATACATATATAAATAGGTACAAAATAAAGTGTCAACATTAAAAAGCTCAACTATTTAAAAGCTTTTAACTATTTAACTTAAGTAGTACATATAAAACACTGAAACGCAAGGATATGGAATCTACTAAACAGATTCAAAGTCTTTTTTTGAAATGCAAGACCAAAAAATCAAATTCTGGTTTGCAGACAGGAAAAAAGTATCAAAAACCAGAATTCCTAACAGAGCAGCTATAAAGGGGCAATTTTATAAACCTCATCAGCTGAATCCCTATCACGAAGCGATTTTTACCTGATTGCACAACTGCCATATTTTGGAACACTTTTCGATTTACCAGACACACTCTGTCAAGACTTTATATACTTCCAAGCTGCAAACCTATGCTTTGCCTTCTCCCACCTAAAAAGGAAAACTTTAAACAAGGAGCTTATATTCGATTAAACCATTCAGTTTGAGCCAGGTACATTTCCACCAAACACACAGAAAATCGTGTGCATCACAGTTCAGCTAAGGTGTCAAGACAATCCTTCTCGGAGTTTCTTTTTCATGATATCAAAGAAGCGCATATGCAACACTGTTCAGTGGCTACTGTGTGTTCTAAAATCAAATCTTCATAAGCTACAGCTTTATGTGCTATAGCTTACAAATGGGGTGGGAGAAGTAAAAGAAAAGGAAATGCACTTCATAGGCAAAGTATAATGAAAGAATAGATTCTACAGAGGGTAAAGGAGAAATAGATAATTTAGCCAGCAGCTAGGTCTGAAATTTTTGGGTTTTTTTCTTGCTAAATACATTTGTTTTTTCTTTTTTTTAGTTTTTAAGCCACCGTTTTCAGCGTCCAAAACACAAGGTTTGAGAATAAAACAGTAAGAGACAGGTTGAAAAGATTCGTGGGGAAGGTTTATAATGCTGCCTTGACATAGAAGTTTCTCATCAAGAGGTAAAGCTCGAACACAGTTAAAACACTGACTAATGAAGCTGTTTTATAGGAACAAAAGAGAGCACCTAAAAACTAAATGTGTTAATGTTTCTCAATTCTAGAAACTATAGAAGAATAAGTCACATGTAAGTTTGAAGAAGCTAGTTTGAAAATACCTGTACAAAAATATAAAAATCTATAAATTTTTTTGTTTTTGTTTTAAGCCTGTGTTGATCTTTGAAAATATTACATGCACAATAATACATCAATTGGAAAAGTGGCAACTAAAGAATTAGATATTTTAGCTTTTTTCTTTCTTTACATATATACATAATACAATAAAAATAATCTATTTTGGTTGTTTGGTGGAAGTATACTACAATAAGCTAAATAATCTTTTAAAATTTTCAAAGTCAAAAACTATTTTACCAATAGCTTACTAAAGGGAAATATATTAAAATTTCCTACAATAAGTGCGAAATAAAAGACAAACACCTAAATGGCCGCCAACTTATCTACTATGGAAGCGAACTAGAGGAACAGCAAAATAACATTTGTTTGTATGGATGCTCCTTCTGTAGATAATTGGACCCAAACAGAAATAAAATTCACAGTTCAGTAAGATCCCTAACCCTGACCTTTTTTTTTTTCTTTTTTTTTCTCCTTTTTTTCATACATTCATACAGTATCACGTAAGCTGTGCAAAACTTTACTTAGACTGGCAGTTTGCCATATCAGTTGCATTTGTCTTTGGTACAAAAAATAAAACAATCGCAATAATGTGCAAGTATTTGTCTTCTTCCGGTCAAGTACCGAAATATGAGTTTTCTAGAGCCATCTTTTTTTTTTGTTTTTTTGTTTTGTTTTTTATACAATACACAGACTCTGTGGCATATATCTACATTTCAACATTGTCCTATATACATTCAAAAAATTTGAAAAAGTTGGAACAAAAAAACATTTAAACCCCATAATTTTTCCATCTATATATCTTGTTTTTCCTCATTAGGGTTTTCATCATACAAAATATTACCAGTTTTATAGTTTCCCCAAAATACAAGGCACAAAGAATATGCTTTTTTTTCTTACTTGCACAGACATTTATATATATATTTATATATATGTATTTATATATATCATATTGAGCTCTGACAATGAACATCTAATATGGCACACAGGCATGAGTGCTGGGTGTGCCATGTAGAAGTGAGATTAATGGTTGTGGAAAATTAGAACAAAAAGCAATAATTCTGAAAAACAATCTAAACTGTTTAAAAAAATGCTTCCTCAATTTTTTTGTGTGGTTCAGAGCATAAACCTGCCACAGTACTCGGCATTTTACTATTTCACTCCTCTAAAATGTTTTCCTTCAGCAGCTTTTTGCAATCTGTACTTAAACATTTACTTTAACGTATGAGCTTCAGTTCTGATGCCAGCTGCAGTTTTAACCATGGTTTATGCTCTGAAAATGCAATAATCAAGTATTTTGGATCATGCTTCACTATGCTACTTAGTTCTTAAAACAATGTAACCTAATTGTAAATGTTTACATAATGCTAACTGACATGCAAAACAGAATGGAAATTTACAATGGATAATGTGACAAACGCAGATACTTCTGACCATGGTCCCATGAGGCTGATTACACTTTTGATGTTGGTATCCTCAGTCCTACAAGGCCTCCGGTGGGATTGCCTTCTGCAGTTTTCTCTAATACTTGGTTCACAAATTCTGAGGTTTGCCCAGCAACTGGGAGACCTGGAGAGAAGAAAAGGCATACTTAGACACAGAAATGTAAAGGCTTGAGAGAAGGGAGAAAGCAGGAGACAGCTGAGGGCCCCAAATGAGTCTTCTGCTGCTAGCTACTGCAGAAAATCACACAGGAAGATCACGCCACCCTTCAGCTGGGAGTCTAAAACTTTTAAGACAAGAGGAGTCAAACATGAACACACGAAGCATGGTTCATCATCGTTCAAAGTGAGGTAGATGACACGTAACAACGGTCCAAGTCAGTCCAAACCCAAACCCAAAGTCTACCAACAGGCACGCCCCTGCACTTGCAAAACTGCTGCTCCCAGTTCTTTTGCCAGTCTTTTCTAGCTACTATAACTCACCCTTCCGTGGGTGAGTCTCACCTAAGCGACTGAGAATGGAGACCTGAAAGATGTTTTTAGTCACTTTTATCATTACTGGATAAAGTTTATATTTTTAAAAAGGTAACAAATAGGAAGTGTCGAAGAGAAAGAGAAAGGCAGGAGGAGCCCAGCAGCACAGGTATGCTGACTTTCTCATCCTTTCCATCTTCCATGATGAGGCCAGAGGAGGCTTCAAGTCAAGGAATCAAGTAACAGAGGTATAAGTACATTTTTTAAGTATCAAGAAAAGTAAAAGGCAGTGGAAGTAGAAGTATATTTATTTAGTCATTGCTCATAGGAAGAGGTCAAAAGACAAAAAATATTGACATCACTTTAACCATGTGACCAAACCTAGCATGACCAATAATAGAACAATCTGATACTATGTGCCTCTTCACTGATGGAATGAGGATGTATGGTGCAATTTTGCCAAAATATTTAACTGCATCTAGTCATGAGAAAACAGATAAATCCAAATGTTGAGACATTTTACAAGATCATGCTATTGTACGATCTTCAGAGGCTTCAAAAGAACAAAACAAAAAACAAGATCAACTATACCTGGATACCAAGCAAAATATAAATAAGAAAGCTGCATTCAGGAATGTAATACTAGATAAGACTTAAATCAGGGCAAAAAGCCAGGCTCGGTGGCTCCCAGCACTTTGGGAGGCTGAGGTGAGTGGATTGCCTGAGCCCGCGGGTTCAAGACCCGCCTGGGCAACTTGGCAAAACCTCATCTCTACAATAAATCAAAAAAATTAGCCGGGCGTGGTAGCGCGCGCCTGTAGTTTCAGCTACTTGGAAGGCTGAGGCGGAAGGATCGCCGGAGCCCAGCAGGTCAAGGCTGCGGTGGCCGGGAGCGGCCGCTGCACTCCAGTCTGGGTGACAGAGTGAGACTCCAACTCAAAAAAAAGAAAAAAAAAAAAAAAAAAATCAGGGCAAAAGCTGTAAATGAGACGAAAAAAAGTACATTTCCTGATGATAAAGATGATAATCCATAATGTCCATCTAGCAGTAATAAAACCTATTCAAACATCCCAGCCCTCAAAAGCAAAACACAGAAAATATGAGACCAAACCAAAACGTAAGTGGGAGAATATAGGCCGTGCGTGATGGCTCACACCTGTAATCCCAGTGCTTTAGGAGGTTAAGGCAGGAACATGGCTTGAGCCCAGAAGCTGGAGACCAACCTGGGCAACACAGCAAGACCCCTGTCTCTACAAAATAAAAAGTCAAGCATGATGGCTTGAGCCTGTGGTCCCAACTACTCAGGAGGCTGAGGTTGCTTGAGCCCAGGAGTTCCAGGTTACAGTAAACTATGATCTCATCACTATACTCCAGCCTAGACGACAAAGTGAGACAGTATCTCAAAATAATTTATGTCAGAATTTATATTAGCTAAAGTCAAGCTTAGAAAAAATTTCAAAGGCTTATATTTCCATTAATCAACAAGAGAGAATAAAAAGTAATGAATTAAGCATCTAATAATTTGAGAAATTAGAAAACCTGTAAATTCAGCAAGGTGCAATGGCTCACACCTGTAATCCCAGCACTTTGGGAGGCCAAGGTGAAAGGACTACTTGAGCCTAGGAGTTGGAGACCAGCCTGGGCAACTTGGTGAGACTTCATCGTTACGATAAATCAAAAAATTAGCCAGGCATGGTGGCACATGCTTATAGTTCCAGCTACTTGGAAGGCTGAGGTGGAAGGATTGCCTGAGCCCAGCAGGTCAAGGCTGTGGTGGCCATGAGCATGCCACTGAACTCCAGCCTGGGTGACAGAGTGAGACCCCCCAACTCGAAAAAGAAAAAAAAAAAAAAACACTAACTCTAGAAGAACTTGTAATCTAACAGAGGGAGAAAGAAACTCCAACACCTTTATTTATTTATTTATTTATTTATTTATTTATCTATCTATCCATCTATCTATCTATCTATCTATTTATTTTTTTGAGTTGGAGTCTTACTCTGTTGCCCAGACTGGAGTGCAGTGGCCGCTCCTGGCCACCGCAGCCTCGACCTGCTGGGCTCCGGCGATCCTTCCGCCTCAGCCTTCCAAGTAGCTGGAACTACTGGCGCACACCACCATGCCTGGCTAATTTTTGGATTTATTGTAGAGATGAGGTCTCACCAAGTTGACCAGGTGGGTCTCAAACCCACGGGCTCAGGCAATCCACTCACCTCAGCCTCCCAAGGCTGAGCCACCGAGCCCAGCTCCAACACCTTTAAACGGGTCCAAAGGGGATATCTGGGAGATGGCAGCACAGATTTTTTTTTTTGAGTTGGAGTCTCACTGTTGTTGAGGCTGGAGTGCAATGGCATGATCCCGGCTCACTGCAGCTTTGGCCCACTGGGCTCAGGCAATCCTTCCAAAGAAGGCTCAGGCTTTCAAGTAGCTAGAACCACAGGTGCATGCCAGCATGCCTGGTTAATTTATTTATTGTAGAGATGAGGTCTTGCCAAGTTGCCCAAGCTGGTCTTGAACCCCTGGGTTTAGGTAATCCTCTTGCCTCTGCCTTCCAAAGTGCTGGGATTACAGTCATGAGCCACCATGCCCAGCATGAGCACAGATTTTTAATCTCCAACCCAACAACGCATGAATGTGAGGGGCCCACAGTAAGATG
The DNA here is from genome assembly GCF_000164805.1 of Carlito syrichta. Lineage (NCBI taxonomy): Eukaryota > Metazoa > Chordata > Mammalia > Primates > Tarsiidae > Carlito > Carlito syrichta. The sequence continues at coordinate 43,429 of NW_007256315.1, forward strand.
TGAAGGCGGCACAGTCTGGCCTCTGTGGACTCAGAAAATAGGCCAGCCAAAATCATTTGCAGGACAAGAGCCAAGACTGATAAGAAACCTCCAGGGTTGAAATTAAAATTGAGCAAGGTAGTAACAAAAAATATTTTAAGAAGAGATGGGCTAGATAAATGGGAAAGGGGCAGAACAAAAAATCTCAGAAAGCAAGCTGCCATAATTTTTTTGGTTTTGTTTTAGAGATGGGGTCTTGCATGTTGCCCAGACTGGTGTAGAACTGCTAGCCTCAAGCAAACTTCCTGCCTCAGCCTCAAGTAGCTGGGATTAGAGGCACGAGCCACCATGACTGCCATACCACTTTTTAAAATATTAAATGAAAAGCAGAGACTCTGTGAAGTGAGAAATTCTATTCAGAACCAAATCTTTAAAAAATCCAGAAAACCACTAATTTCACCTACAAATGAGTAATAAATCCTATAAAAAGTTTTTCTAAGAAAAAAAGAATAAGAACATTTCTACAAACAATGAAAGCATGCCTAATGACATGACTACCGAATGGATGGAAACTATAACCTCCTCACTTTTCTTTCAATATGAAGTAGAAGACATGAAAGAAAATGCCATAAGACTTGAAAGAACATAAATCAGAAACAGAATACCTCAGAAATAAGGTGACAGAGCTTGGAAAATAATTAGAAATAAAAGGAAAAATTAATTCTTGAAATGAAAAAGAACAGAAGAGCAGCAAATAACCACAGAAAATAGTGCTTAAGAGAAGCAGAAGGTGAAACAAGAAATAATTTTAAAATAAAGAAATGAAGGAAAAAAAAGACTTGAGAAACAGTGGCAAATACCAGATTTGGGCAAAGAAAATTCAACCTACAGATTACACGAGTCCCCAGAAAAAAAGAAAAGCAAGGGCACTGGTCAAATACGAAAAAGATTTGAGAATACTGACACCTCATCAACAAGGGTACCTGCATAATCAACATTTGTATACCTAACTCTGAATTGTACCCCACAATCTTTAAAATAAAAATAAATTTAAAAAAATTAAAAAGAAAATACTAACTGAAGGAACACAGTGTGTGCGTGAAAATATCAACCTGAAATGACCAACTCTAAGACATAATCTAGTAAAATCACTGCCTTTTATAGAGAAAGAAAAGAATCCTTTGGTAGGTAAAAATAGTGAATTATTTATAAGAAAAAAAAATTTGGTAATATTAGAGTTTTTCTTTTTTTTTTTTTTTGAGTTGGAGTCTCACTCTGTCGCCCAGAGTGGAGTGCAGTGGCCACTCCTGGCCACCGCAGCCTTGACTTGCTGGGCTCCGGCGATCCTTCCGCCTCAGCCTTCCGAGTAGCCTGAATTACAGGCATGCGCACCATGCCCGGCTGATTTTTTGATTTTTTGTACAGATGAGGTCTCGCCAAGTTGTCCAAGCAGGTCTCGAACCCGCGGGCTCAGGCAATCCACTCACCTCAGCCTCCCAAAGTGCGGGATTACAGGCTGAGCCACCGAGCCCGGCCTAGAGTTTTTCAATACCAAGACTTTATGCCAGAAGAGAATGGAGAAACAAGCAAAATACCCAAGGAAAGAAAATACAAGTCAAGGATTTTATATCTGGTAAAACTGACTTTTGAGTGTGAAGGGAGTATACATGCTGATCAACATACAGGACCTTCACATTAAAAAATAAAAATGGCTGGGCGTGGTAGCTCGCCTGTAATGCCAGCAATTTGGGAAGCCAAGGCAGGAGGATTGCCTGAGTCTGGGGGTTCAAGACCAGCCTGGGCAACTGGGTGAGACCTTGTCTCTACAATATGTCACAAAAACTAGCCAGGCATGGTGGTGTGAGTCTGTAGTTCCAGCTACTTGGAAGCCTGAGGCAGAAGGATGGCCTAAGCCAAGCAGGTCGAGGCTGTGGTGGCTGTGAGCGTGCCATTGCACTCTAGCTTGGGTGACAAGAGTGAGACTCCAACTCAAAAAATAATAATAATAATAATAATTTTTTCTTGTAATATTACATTTTATCCTCTACCTAACAAAGGAAGACTGAAAATGCTTTTAAAAATAAAAGAGGAGGCCACACTTGCCTCTGAGTGTCAGCTCCCTTTCCAATCTGTGAAAGGTGAATAATAAACTTTACTTCTTTCTATTTCTTACTTGGTTGCAATCTTGCATTATTCCTGTGATCCCAGCCTGGCTCTGGCCCACCTTGCCTCAGATGACCCTTTCAGCTGGTGGCCAAGTACAGGGAAATCCCCTCCGCAACTCTTCTCACTCCTCTCTCTTTCAAACCCATGTCTCCCTGTAGACTGTGCTGGAACTTGGTGGCAACTTACAGCTCTGGCCAGGGCGGGCCATGGTGTGTCTGAAGGCCCCAAGGAAAGGCAGCAGACTGCTGGGGTTCATTAGGGTGGGAGACTAAGGTTTATTCTTTATCTTGACCTGTAGCTGAGCTCTCCGAGCCTCTCTGTGGACCAGACTAGATCTCATTGGACAACTGACTGTCTTTTCACCAGGCCGATTCCCTGGAGAAGCAAGGAGGCCCCAGAAGGAAGGTCCTGGACCTCAAGCACCCAACCAGGTTAAGAGGCAAGGAACTCAGCTCTTATCTTTCACTGATCTTATCTTTCTTTGCCTGAAGACTACACCGAACCACTCATCGCCTCAGCCTTTCTCAGTATGAAGCACCACCTTCACCAAAACAGCGTGCTGGCATGGAGGGCAGTGGAACCAGAGGGTCAAAAAGGCATCCAGTTGGCAGCTGCAATTAGCAACAAAACTCCAACTGCCCATCAGAGACCTGCTTGACGACAAGCTGAAGACAGACACATATGGACTCCGAAATTCACTGGTGCAACAGTGGAAACTACCTGGACTCCTGTAGTGGGTATCAAGCCCAGTGGTAAAAATACATTTTACCAGACATCAAAGCCTCAACATGTTATAACAGCAGCTATAATGGCCTTTATTATAGTAGTGTTAATTCTAACAGTGTATGCTTGTACACAGTGCTTTGCATACAAATACTAAAGATACTTAACTCCATGGGCTCCTGTCCTCTCATCCCCTTCTCTTGCTCTAGACTGGTAGGGATAGCTCTACCCCCAGTGTTCAGCAAAGGAAGTAGCTACAGAAGTTCTGACCTTTGTCTCTGTTCCCAGGTGCAAGTAAGAATATTTTTCAAAATACCAAGAGGTGGGAATGAAGGAGGTATCTATGGAAACCTAGAACAAACTTAGTTTAGGTTTTGCCTCAGCATAGTCATTTTTGCTTAGACTTTACCCCTGACACATTTTTAATCTAGTGCAGGTTAGACATAGATGAGATAAATTTCCAATAGGCAGGTTTTAGGAAGCCCTCAGACATTCTACTACAGGCCAAGCTGGCAGCCTAGCCCACCCCCTTAGCAAATCTCTATCAGGACAGCCCAACCTTTCAATTCATGATTTAGCATATTATTCTCTAGTAAACGTTCAGGTTCCTTGACACAGAGAAAGGTCAAAGATCACCCCTTGGCTGCCCAAAGTTCTAGAAATGATAAGACCATCTTTTGGTCAAGAAGTTTGGGGATTGCAAATGTCTAACAAGTCTCTTTCAGGAAAGCCCCCTCCCCCATCTCCTTCCATCTAGCCCACCACCTGAGGGCAGGAGATGGTAATGCTCTGGCGACCTCAAGATCTAAGACTCATGTGACTACTATCAACATCAAAGACTGCAGCCCTGGACACTCCTTTGGGTCAAAATCCCCCTACCCAAAGGCCCTTAAATATACCCATTTCGTGGCCCTTCGAGACCACACTTGCCTGAGTGTCGGCCCCCTTTACAATCTGTGAAAGGTGGATAATAAACTTTACTTCTTTCTATTTCTTAAAAAGTAAGTAAATAAATAAAAGAGGGCTGGGTGTGGTCACTCAAGTCTGTAATTCCAGCACTTTGGAAGGCCAAGGAGAGAGGATTGCCTGAGTTCAGGGGTTTGAGACCAGCCTGAGCAACATGAGGAGACCTTATCTCTACAATAAATCAAAAAAATAAGCCGGGCGTGGTAGCGCACGCCTGTAGTTCCAGCTACTTGGAAGGCTGAGGCGGAAGGATCGCCTGAGCCCAGCAGGTTGAGGCTGCGGCAGCCATGAGTATGCTACTGCTCTCCAGCCTGGGCAACAAAGTGAGACTTCGACTCAAAATAAAATAAAATAAAGAAAAGCTTTGAAAGAATATATAAACATTAAAATAGTATCCATTTGAAGAAAAAGTCAAGCATGGAATAAACCTAAACAGAAGTAGGAAGTAAGTGACATTTAGGAAAACACTGATGTTTAGGATCTACTCTTCACCTAAGATTGTTTTCAGTATAAATATAATTTTGCTCCAGATAAACATTTGACATTTTATTGTGTTAATTTTGGGGCTTTTCATGGATTGTATTGTGCTGTGCTGCCCTTAGGATGCTACTGATTTGCTCCTATGGCTGCTAAGCTCCCGGGCCTTTAGAGCTCTAGTGCCTATGTCTTCACTAACCATCTCTCTTCCCTGTCAGCTGTCACTTTGCCTGGCGTCCAGGTGCCTGCCTCTCTGATCCTCCCCATGCTGAGTAATCTGCTCAGGGATAGGAAACCAGACAGCCAAGTTTGTCAGAACCCTGAGTAAAACAAGTAAGAATCTTCACTGAAGTGCAAACTGCAGGCTGTGACTGCTCAGGGACCTTTTGTCCCCCCATGAAAGGTTAAAGTTGTTAGATATTTGTTTTTCTTAAGTGTTAAAATAGTTTAGTGATTAAGTCTAAATTGCAAATTGTGGTAACCAGCATACATGTTTATGAACACTAAATCTCAAAAGATAAAACTACTCATAAAGAAGAGTAACTACAAGGAGAGCACTTGAGTTTTTCCTTAAACTAAAAGAACTTTTAATATCACTTTAAATTCCATATCTTACACTACATGTTACATATGTTATGAATTTATCCAGTATTCTTCTTACCAAGAGTATCTTTTATGAGGATTTCAAGCTTCTGCCCCATGTTGGGCCCTCTCTCCTCTCTTGGATTCTGTACTCGGTTTACAATCTCTTGCTTGATAGAGTTGATTACAAACAATAAATTATCTGTAAGACAGAACAAAACACTTGGAACATGTCACTAACATGAAATAATTTTAATTATGCAACAACAGATATTCAGTTAGAAAATAGTGTGTAAGAAAACATTAAATAGTGATGGTTATTTATAAGTTCTCCTATCCAAAGAGACTAATTTCAAATTATGTGGCACTGTTTTTAGGACCGGGCTTGGTGGCTCAGCCTGTAATCCCAGCACTTTGGGAGGCCGAGGTGAGAGGATCACTTGAGCCCAGGAGTTCAAGAGCAGCCTAGGCAACATAGCAAAAAAAAAAAAAATCAAAATATTAGCTGGGCAAGGTGATATATACCTATAGTCCCAGCTACTAATAGGATGAGGCAGAAGGATTGTCTGCCTGAGCCCAGGAGGTTGAGGCTGCGGTGAGCAGCACAATTATAAAATGAAGTACAAAATCACTGTGGTCACAAAGTGGATCAGCTTGTCAGCACAGAGACTGGCCTGGGGAGCCACTGAGACACTTACAGTAAAAGGAGGACAAGTATGAAGGTAAACAAACACTGACTTACTGAATGAATACACAAACAGGAGGCTAGCCAAAAACTAGCAAAGTGCAGGGCATACAAGTAACAAAACCAAAAACAAGAAAGTAGTCATCAAAATAACAGGCAGTTAATCAACTTCTTAAAAGTTTAGGTTTACCATATTCTGTGTTGAGGCCCCATAATTTTACTTTATTAGCTTCATACTGGGCTTTTTTCTTTAACCGACAAGCTCTGTAAAAGGAAAGAGTGATTAGTTCACTTTCTTTTTAAATGAATATCCAGAATATTCATCTGTTTGCTGCTGTCAAACATTTTCTAATACCAACCAAAAACCACTGCCTATTGATGTTCAAAGAACTGAGTCAAAACCACAATACAAAATAAAAAAACACAATACAACCATTTATTCAAATTGATTTTTAAAAATTTAGGACACACTCAGAAATAAAGCTATGACCAGTACACACCTATTAGAGTGGCTAAACAACTAAAACAAATAAAAATTGCTAATACCAAGTGCTGCAGAGGATGTGAGGCAAGTGGAATTCTCGCACATATGTTGCTTGTGGGAATGTCAAACAGTACATACAGCTACTGTGGAAAATAGTGTGGAAGCTTTTTTTTTGAGTTGGAGTCTCACTCTGTCACCCAGACTGGAGTGCAGTGGCCGCTTCCGGTCACCGCAGCCTCGACCTGCTGGGCTCGGGCGATCCCTCCACCTCAGCCTTCCAAGTAGCTGGAACTACAGGCGCGCGCTACCACGCCCGGCTCATTTTGATTTATTGTAGAGATGAGGTCTCACCAAGTTGCCCAAGTGGGTCTCGAACCCACGGGCTCAGGCAATCCACTCACCTCAGCCTCCCAAAGGCGCGGGATTACAGGCTGAGCTACCCAGCCCGGCTGAAAGTTTCTTATGCTTGGATATTTATCTAAGAGAAGTAAAAGCTAATGTTCACATAAACACCTGTAAGTGAATATTTATGATGGTTTTCTTCATAGTTGCCAAAACCTGGAAGCAACCCAAACATCCGTCAAGTAGTGCATGGATAAACTGCAGTATAGTCCAACTAGAGGAATACTACTCGGCAACAAAAAGAAACAAATTGGCTGGGCGTGGTGGCTAACGCCTGTAACCCCACCACTTCAAGAGGCCAAAGTGGAAAGATTGCTTGAGCCTAGGAGTGCGAGATCAGCCTGGGCAACATAGTAAGACCTCGACTCTACAGAAAAACAAAAAATTAGCCAGGCATGGTGATGCATGCCTATAGTCTCAGCTACTTGGAAGGCTAAAGCAGAATGATCTCCTGAGCCCAGGAGGTCAAGGTTGCAGTGAGCCACAACTGTGCCACTATACTCCTGCTTGGGTGACAGAATGAGACCCTGACTCAAACAAAACAAAATAAAACAAAAAAGGAACCAATTATTACTCAATGCAATATGGATAAATCTCAAATGCATCACATTAAGTGAAAGAAGACAGACCCAAAAGGCTACATGCCATATATTTTATCTATATGACATTCTAGGAAAGGTGAAACCATGGGGACAGAAGACAGATGCATTGGTTGTGAAGGGCTCAGGGTGCAAGAAGCAGCTGGCTTTTACAAAGAGGCATGAGGAAATGTTAAGGTGATGACAATGCTTGATATCTTGATTGTGGTCATGGACATATGACTGGATATGTTTCTCAAAACTCATAAAAGTTTATATTAAAAGGAATAAATTGACTATGAGTAAATTAAACCTCAATAAACTTGACTTACTAAAAAAGCCAACAGAAAACTAAAATTTCGGATTAAATGTTTTATTTATTTTATTTATTTATTATTTTTTTTTTTTTTTGAGTTGGAGTCTCACTCTGTCACCCAGACTGGAGTGCAATGGCCGCTCCCGGCCACCACAGCCTTGACCTGCTGAGCTCCAGCGATCCTTCCACCTCAGCCTTCCAAGTAGCTGGAACTACAGGCGTGCTACCACGTCCAGCTATTTTTGATTTATACTGGAGATGAGGTCTCGCCAAGTTGCCCAGGCAGGTCTTGAACCCAGGCTCAGGCAATCCACTCACCTCGGCCTCCCAAAGTGTTGGGATTACAGGCTGAGCCACTGAGCCCGGCCAAAATGTTTTATTTTTATACTAGAACACAGTGCACTTGAGTCCATTCATCTCTTTAAAACTTTTTCTATAAAAGCATAAATACCAGCCGGGCTCAGTGGCTCAGCCTGTAATCCCGCGCTTTTGGGAGGCTGAGGTGAGTGTATTGCCTGGGCCCGCGGGTTTGAGACCTGCCTGGGCAGCAAGACCTCATATCTCTACAAAAAATCAGCCAGGCGTGGTAGCGCATGCCTCTAATACCGGCTACTCGGAAGGCTGAGGCGGAAGGATCGCCGGAGCACAGCAGGTTGAGGCTGCGGTGGCCGGGAGTCCGGCCACTGCACTCCAGTCTGGGCGACAGAGTGAGACTCCAACTCAAAAAAAAAAAACAAAAAAAAAACAAAAGCATAAATACCATCTTTTACTTTCAAAAAAATAATTACAATATTCTCATTGTAATATTTGTAAAAGAATAATATGACTTCTGAATAATGGCTGAAGGTCACCTCCTCTATAAAAACTCAATTACGGTCTAACCTTATTTCCTAGACTTTATTCACATGAGTGAACATTATTAGCATTTACCTGGAAGCCAGTTTATTTTTTTCCTTCCTTGACCTTGGCCGGGCTGTTAAGGGAAGCTCACTGACTGGAGTCAGGTCACTAATCACCTTGTTCAGTTTCCGAAGTTCATTGCCTATCTGGAGCAGTTTTTTCGGATTTGGAGTCAGATCTTCTACATCAGTTCTCCGTGACTTCTTTACTGCATATTTTCCTGTAAATAGTTTAAAAGAAGCTTAAGTTGGATCATTTTAATAAAGAAGATACCTGGGCAGGGTGTGGTGGCTCTACCCCAGCACTGTAACCCCAGCACTTTGGGAGGCCGAGGCAAGAGGATTGCCTGCAGCCAGGGGTTCAAGACTACAGTGTGACCCATCACACCTGGCTAGCTTTTATAAAAAATGTCTTGGGCCAGGCATGGTGGCCCACACCTGAAATCCCAGCTCTTTGGGAGGCCAAGGCAAGAGAATTTCTTGAGGCCAGGCGTTTGAGACCAGCCTTGGCAATTTTGTGAGACTCTGCCCCTAGAAATAAAAAAAAAAAAAGAAAGAAAATTCCTTATAGAGACAGGGATCTCTCTGTACTGCTCTGGCTGGTCTCAAACTCCTGACCTCAAGCGGTTCTCCTGCCCTAACCTCCCAAAGTGCTGGGATCACAGTGTGAGCCACGGCACCCAGCGGGACCTCCCTGAACTTCTCCCAATCCCCACTCTACACACTTAGCTGTTATCTACTACTTCTTTTCTCCATAACCACCCCTCCTTCTTTTCTTTCTCTAATCTTTTTCTCTCACTATGGTTTTCGTTTCAGCCTCCCCATTTACACTTAGCCTGGGGGCTGGGTGAGAATGGAAGCGAGAACACCCATTCAGAGTTTCCTCAACCCCTTGGTTATAGCAGCAGTGACAGCCGGGAAACCAGCAGCCTCCTGACGGTTTCCTGAATGGAATACGTAGAATAAGAAGGGCTGGAAAACCGAACTGTGTTTACGCAGTCCTTCCTTCCTGCTGAGGTGATGCCTCCTGACGTTGATAAAACGCCACCTGTGAGTGAAGGGCAGTCACGCAAACACAGCAGCTCTAAGTTCCGAGGGCTGAATCCCCAGGACACTGAGGAAGCCTTATGGTTTAGTAAAGTGACACGAAGCATTTCCCTGCAATCCCCTCTTACCATGATGCAAGCCGTTTTTCTGATACATGTTACTTGGCAAGGTATCTCGGTTCCACTCAGATGGCCTCAGCATCCTCTCTTGCTGTGATGGTGTAAGTTGTTCACTATACTCCCAGAAGTACCTTCTTTTACCTCTCTTCCGAGAAGATATTGAAGTCATCTCCTTCAAGTCTTCTACAGAATCATTTTCATAGCCTTAAGAAAAAAGGCCCCCAATTGTTTAAGCTCCATACATTTCAATAAACCAATCAGAAGAAACAAAAAGATCCTTTCAATTTATAACTTGGTGCATTTCCATTCATCTGAAAACACCATTGGCATGTCAAAGATAATAAACCAGTCTATTAGATAACTTTTACTATGTAAATATCTAGCTCATAAAATATTCAGAGATTAATAAACATATATAACTACAGTGTTTCTCTTCCTTGGATTTCTCTTTTGTCTTTATAAGTTAGTATATGATACTTTTTTTGGTATTTTCACATAGAAGTGAAGTGTGCATACAGCTACAGGAATGTCAAAAGTACTTAGACACTATGCTGTGACCCTAAAATGTCTTCCTTCTAATATTTCATACCTGAAACATTCTACACAAAAACCTGTGTACATTTCTACGATGGTGACCTAGTAGGCAGTTTTGTGAGTGAGCAGTGGCCTTCTTCCTACTTCCCATCCTATCCCTTGGAAAAAGTACAGAAGATGATAGCTCTCACACAGGACTATCAAATAAGAACCTATCTGCCTATTCTAATATTTCACTGAAATCAATTTGCACTAACTTCACTATTAGCATTTTCCTTACAAAAGGGAAGTTTCAGAAAATACATGGTTCTGAGCTGCTATACTGTTGGTCAGACCCAGTACAGCAGTAGTACAGCAGTAGTAGTCCCCAAACTTTCTGGCATCAGGGACCAACTTTGTGGAAGACAATTTTTCCATGGACGGTACGGGGGTGGGGGGTGGAGTTGGAGGAGGATGTGCAGTCAACCTAGATCCTTCACATGCCCAGTTCACAATATGGTTCATGCTCCTATGAGAATCTAATGCTACCGCAGATCTGACAGGAGGCGGAGCTCCACTCAGCCGCTCACCTCCTGCTGTGGTGCAATACAGGATAACCTACAGATCTTAAATACCCTCAGAAAATGGCCACCTCATTATTGCTAGGCACAAGTGAGGGGGCGGGATGAGCCATGTGGAGAACGTATACCATCCAAACCTAAAGTAACCAGGAAAAACCAGGCAGCCCTGGTAAGCAAAATGGTTATTTTCCCTCCTAAAAACATGACTCCTCAGGAACTGTCACTAAAAAAAAAAGTGGTGCCGGGCTCAGTTGTTCAGCCTGTAATCCAAGCACTTTGGGAGGCCGAGGCGAGAGGACTGCCTGAACCCGCGGGTTCGAGAACCACCCGGGCAAGTTGACAAGACCTCGTCTCTACAATAAATAAAAATTAGTCAGACGTGGTGGCGCATGCCTGTAGTTCCAGCTACTTGGAAGGCCGAGGAGGAAGGATCGCCAGAGCCCAGCAGGTTGAAGCCTGCAATGGCCAGGAGTGTGCCACTGCCCTCCAGCCTGGGTGACAAAGTAAGACTCCAACTCAAAAAAAAAAAAAGTGGTAATATCTGTTCATTTTGGGGAAAAGTTCCAATTTTAGAATTTTACCAAGTTTTCCTCAGAGTAAAAATCAACTAGGACTATGCATCCACTTAAATGGCGTCCTAGAAAAGGCAGAACTCTAGAGACACAGTGGTTGCCAGGGGTTGGCGGCAGGGAAAGGGATGACTCTAAAGGAATACGAGGGAATTCTGTATCCTGCATCTTGATTGTGGTGGTGGTTACATGATGGTCACATCTCATGGGGGGTACACAGCAAGAAGGGTGGATTCTGCTGTGTGAAAATCAGGCCTCGATAAACATGACTTAAAAAAAAATCAATGTGGGAAGTAGAATAAATGCTGAGCAACAGTCAAGACAAGCTTTTGTAGCAATACTGGTTAACAACATTTTACTAGTGCACATGTGGCACTGTAAAATGACATGGCAAGTGGGGTATCAGTGACCCTTAGGCTCTTCTTAAAAAATGATGTACAAGTTGAATGACACAGTCATTTCTAGAAGTAGGATGTTAACAGCTCTGTCAAATACATAAAGCAATAGATTTGGCCTATTTGTACTTATGTTACATTTCAAATTAAAGGATTTTACCTTGTTCTAGTTATCAACTCAGCTTTGGAAATGATGCACAGGCCATACTGTGCCACAAGAATTGGTCTTTTTACAAAGGCCCTTGTTCCACCAGGCTAAGCAAAATTGATCAGATCACAGAGATTACCCCTTTGATTGAGAACACGTCAACAAAGGCAGAGGTGACAACCAAAACAGTCCCACCTTCCTACCAACGTTGGTAACTGGTGTTCCACACTCAAGTCTGCCCTGGCCCAAAGTGTCACATAGCTTCTTCAGGTGACCCACCCCTCACTTCATTTGATATGCTCCCTCAGCTAGCAACTGTCTTTGCCTCTCCTCAGGTGGCCTAGATTTCTCGTAAAACACTGTCCCCCTTAACAGTCACTGAGACTGTTAAGAACCTGGTGAGGAAGAGAATATTTAACCCCATTTATGCAATTCAAAATGCTCGTGGAGGCTTGGTATGATTGGCACATCTGGGACGGAATCAGGCCCACAACTCAAGGAGTATAGCCCCAAGCTGACTTCCCACTTGCCTTGTGTCTTTCCCTTTACTTTTGCCAGATCGCCACACTGATCTAACTCATTCCTCCCCAACATGACGACCATCAAAATGGTCTGAAGGAATGTTTGTATTTTTAATTTCATGTTAAATTTAAACAGTCATGAAGATTTTTTTATTTCTTCTGTCCCACTCAAATCAGTTACTAGTTTTAAGACTAGTAACTAATTTGTATATGTTCAGCCTTTTTCCAAAAAGTATTGAAGGGCCATCAATTTTTCTCTGACTTAATATATTAACATTTTCTAATGATATACACAATAAATTCATCTCCCTCTCTCAAACACACACATACACACAACAGATTTTTTTGCTTAAAAACATCACCTTTCAATATAGAGACTACGGTGATCAAATCAAATGAAGAAAAATTATGTTCCCAGATCAATGGTCTAGCTTTTGGGGTCATTAAATATTTCTCACACCATGTTTTGAGGATCTCTATTACCATAAGATATGGCTTCACCCTAAGTGAATTCTGTAGTCAGATAAGTTTTAAGAAATTCTCATTCTGCATACACATCTCTCTTACCAAATCACAGTACACATAGGCATATTAAAAAACTCTGAGAAATCATAGTAAATAAATCCACTTCACTCTAATTCCATGGGAAAAAAGATCATGTCTGCTTTGTTACTCTCTGGACAGGACACACAGTGTACCTAATATATACAGTATCTAGCACAAAAATTGGCACTGAGAAAAATTAACAAAATCATTTTTTCATTTAGTACATTTCCTATGGAGCCTTTCCCTTTTCTTTTCATTTGATAGGTTACCATATTGATCTAACTCCATATTGATAATTCTTGACATGATTATCAAAAGAAGTTTAAAAAGATCCCACTTAGGGCCTAAATTTGAACCACACATCACTGGTTAGTACAGACTACTGTTATTAAGCTGATAAAGTCAATTGTGGAAATGTTTAGTGGAGATTACAAAACAAATTGTCATTCTAGGAGCCCAGTTCCTAGTCTAAGAATCATGTAATTTCATTATCCCAAATGGTTGTAGCCTGTCCACAGAATGGGCTCTATTAAACCTTGGGAGCCAATCCAGAAAAGGGACTAAAACTCCATTTTGCATCTTTCTTGAAACTTTGTAGACTCACGCTGTTGTAGCCATCTGCCAAGAAACAGCATCAAGGGAGCTAGTCATCACAAAAGGGCCTTTGTAAATTGTCTGCTATAAATTACACCAAGCAATCCACCTAAAACCAGCACTCTGAAAAAACGATAGCTATCCTTACTCTTTTAATTCAAAGAATTTCTTTCTGATTCTCACCAATAACTCTCGTTTGCATCCCTGAAGTCACTTGTTTAGCTCTTCTTCCAAGAAAAGGAAAAATTTTTATTAGTAAATGTGAATAAAACCCAAATAATACCACAAATTAAAGCATGTTGCTTATTAACATTTGTGAGAATTGTTCAACTAACATTAACCAAAAGGGCTTACTTCAAAGTCAACTGAAAGTGAATGAATTAAATGTCATCCAAAAATTTAGGATCGTTATCAAATAGGTCCAAGAAGAGAACCTGACCCTGTCAAACGCCAGCAAATACATAAAGCCACTGCCCAGTTATGCAAGATCAACATGCTAACAGATAAGACTTCTCTTACAAGGGACAAGGGAAGAGAATGTGGCATGACAGAACAATTCCAACAGTAACACTAGTTCCCTTCCCTGTGAGAGTCAAAGAGTTGGGGGATCAATGAACCATGTGACATCTGTTCACAGGCCTCCTCATTTCTCAACACATCCAGATGGAACCAAGTCAAAGGACCAAAGATGAAGTTAGAGTGGAGTTAAAAATCAAAGACAACATGACCCCAAGCTTCAAGATGGTTCCCATGGACCCAACCCACTTCCATAGTCCAAGCAGACTGAGGCTACAGTGGCTGTGAGCATGCCATTGCACTCAAACCTGGGCAACAGATAGAGACTCCAACTCAAAAACAAAACAAAGGAATTCTATCACTAGTGACAACATGGATGAACTTGAAGGATATTACGCTAAATGAAATAAGCCAGGCACAGAAAAGACGATTACTGCATGGTTTCAATTACATGTAGAATCTAAGAAAATCAAATTCATAAGCACAGAGAATAGAGTAGAATGGTGGTTGTCAGGGCCTGGCAGGTGGGGAAAATAGGAAATGTTGGCCAAGAGGTACAAAGTTTCAACTCCAGGATGAGAACTTTCTGGAGATCTATCATACAGCCTGATGACTATAGTTAACAATGCTGTATTGTGTACTCAAAATCTGCTGAGAGTAGATCTTAAATGTTCTGACCTTACCAAATATACCTCAATAAAGTGGTGGGGGAGAGGGGAGGCAAAGAAAAGCGAAATTATAACCAAAGTTGGGGTTTGGATAATACAATCCTTGCTACCTTGGTGGTGGCAGTCTTTACTGATTCCCTCTGGTCTCTATTTTCCTTTAAGCACTGGATGCTAATTGCATTTCCTTTCTCACATTTTCCATTCCCTTAGTAATAACCCATCCTCTCTATGTCTTATCCTTCACCTATCCTCCTACCTAATACTAGATAGGAGACAAAAAGCAACAGGATTTATATCGGTCAGACTCTAAGGACCACTCATGGACAACACTGTGATCTTCCAAATTGAGGAAGTCATATATTACTCCTACCTACAAAGACAAGCCCTTTGAAATATCTCAAAGCAGATTTTATGAATTTGTCAAGACAAACATTTTCCTGTTAATAAAAAAGACAATTAGACCAAGTACAGCAGCTCATGCCTATCATCCCAGCACTTTGGGAGACTGAGGCGAGAGAATTGCTTGAGTCCAAGGGTTTGAGACCAGCCTGGACAATCTGGTGAGATTTCATCTCTACAATAAATAAAAAAAAATTAGCCAGGTGTGGTGGCACACGCCTATAGTCCCAGCTACTCGGGAGGCTGAGGCAGAAGGATGGCCTGAGCCCAGCAGGTCAAGGCTGCGGTAGCAGAGAGCATGCCACTGCACTCCAGCCTGGGTGACAGAGTAAGACTTCAACTCAAAAAAAAAAAAAAAGGATTAATTATTCTACACAGACTATACCCAGTTCTAAAGTAAACCAAAGTAAAAGGCACAAACCCTTTTCCTCCACATTAAACCTGAAGTACCTTTTGCTTACTTGAAACTCCACTCAAATCAAACATCTTGTGCCAAATGCATACATTCATGCATTTGTGTAACAGAAAAATTTTGCCAAAAGAAAAAAGCAATTATAGTTGCTTGCTGGCTATGATATAGCTCCTATGCCCTAGAAACCTTTCAGAAAATTAATTATCAATGTTTATACTGCCTGAAATTCCACCAATCATGATAACAAAAGGGCTCTCTCAATAGTCTATAGTTTCTTAATAACTTATGCAGAATTATTAGTATCAGCACTATTTTTGAAGGAAATCAATTTGTTAAATGTGAAGATCTTCTCTTTTTTGAACGTTTGTAACTGTATGCCACTTGGCAATACCATTTTCATGAATAAGCTGCCCAAGCCAACAATGGCAAGAGCCCAAGCATGTAAGTGCTGACGTGTACCAGCTCCCCAGAGATTTCATTTTCTTTGTTCTTTTTATTTATATGCACTTTATATAAATAAAGCCCTTCATGCTCACCGAATTACAGTATGTATTTTTCTTAAATAGGAAAATACTGTGTAAATTAAAGGCAGCCAACACAAAGAAAAGGCTCACTTTTACATTTTTCATAAGTCTACTTTTTTTGGTTCTAGGCATGAGTAATATAAACCATCATTAGTTGGCTCACCATCCTATATACGCCAACTTACCTCAACTACAATACAGGGATACATGCATAAATAGGAATATTTTTTAAACCAATACATTCTTGGCATCTTTGCAAGAATGCTCAAGACAGTGACAAATCAGGCCACTTAACATAAGACAAATTAAGACTAAGCCTCTTCAGAGAATGTGAAATGTAAAAATTTTTAAAAATAAAAGTGTAAGCACTCAAGGAATCAGCATATGATCCATTACATGAACAAAAGTTATCATTTTAGAGCCGTTGGAATGGGAAGAAAGCAATTATAACCCCCAGCCATGACAGTAAGTCACTCAATCTCCAAACGAAAATAAATAAATCTAAACAAAAACTTTCCATTTCAAAATAATACAAAGGCCAGTTAGTAAGCCTCCAAGCATTATAATACCTGGTTCAGAGAAAGTGTCACTAATATCATCATCCTTGTCATCTTCATAATCTTCTTCCTCTTCTTCCTCCTCTTCGTTTTCAGATAGTTCATGCTCACTGCCAAACCCTTCATCATGATCCTCATCATCAACATCCTCCTCGTCCTCCTCATCTTCTTCAGGACTGCATTTTCTTGGCTGTTCACTCAAGTTGTCAGAGACAAAAAGAGAATAATTGTGCTCTTCTTTTTTCTGGGATGAATCTGAGACTGATGTGCTGGCAGAAAGGCTGCTGCTCTCTCCTGCTGCAATTGACCCCGGACCTTCCTGGGGCAGCGGACTGAGTAATAGTTCCTGGGTTTCTTTAAAAGGCAAAGCGGGAGTGGCATGTCCCTGAAGAGGTTCCATCCCTTTTCTCTCTTGTCTCTTTGCTACTGCACCACAGTAGCAGGTGTTCTCCTTTGCTGCATCTGCGTGAAGCTGGCTCAACAAGGGCCGGCTCTGCTGCACTGGGTTGATCTTCACCTTTGCCTTTTTTACATAGTCTTTACATTCAACATGAAAGTTCACCTTTTCATTATGATACACATTGGTCTTCACCACGATCTGTGTGCTTGAAGTGGGTTTACTTGCTTTTTGGACACAGTCTGACAAAGGGACCTCAGCCTGCAGAGTCTTAGAAGAGCACACAGGGGCAGCTGCTCTGCTGGTGATCTTTTTACCAGGGAATGAAGAGGGTAAGGGATTTTGTTTGACACTGAAAAGTGAATCAGGGTAATAAAGGGAATCAGAAACAGACTGGGAGTCCTCACTATTGAGCTGAGCTAATGTTGGAGTTTTACTTATGACCTCTTCATCTTGATAAGGGCTAGAAAAGTCATCAAGACCCAAGTAATCTACTTCTTTTGTTCCCCAGATGTCACAGCTGGTGAGCTTGGTGTATTTCGTCAGGTCTTCACAGTATGTATCCCACTGTTCCCAGTTGGAGGTTAAAGCAGCCTCATTATCCAGGACATCTGTGAAAGACTCCAGATTTTCAATGTCTTTGCAGTCCTCCAAAGAAAGGAAGTTGTCTCTAGGATTCTGCTGGTAGTTCATTTCTCTATCCTGAGGAGGGTTTAAAAAAAGAAATTACATGCTATACTGGAGGAAGGAAATAGTCACCTGTATCCTCACTTCCATCTATCAAACTGATAACCCGTACTCAACTTTTGGTCTGTTTTAAGATACTGACATGACACTTTATCACTCCATACAAAGTCATCATTTCCTTGGGCAAGAAAAAAGGAGAAAAACATGTCACTTGAGGGACTTAAGTATGCTCCAAATATCAAGGGCTGGTGAGCTTTACCATATAAACTCTTCCTGAAAAAGTCAACATTTCCTGATCTTAGAAGGATTTGGGGATCTCATGAGAAACAAGCTTCAATTAACAAGCAAATAATGAAGACCTAACCTCTATTACAGAATAATGTCTTTTTAGGTAGGAATGTAAATATAGAGGAAAAGAGCAATTCGAAGGGAGTTGGAATTCAGCCACAGAATGATAAGAGTTTTTGCAAGCCCTTAATAGCAATGCTTGGGCATGCGGAGCAAAATACTCCTCATGCATTTAGAGATTATTTCATTTTATTTTATTATTTTTTATTTTTTGAGTTGGAGTCTCACTCTGTTGTCCAGACTGCAGTGCAGTGGCCGTTCCCGGCCACCACAGCCTCGACCTGCTGGGCTCCGGCAATCCTTCCGCCTCAGCCTTCCAAGTAGCTGGAACTACAGGTGCGCGCTACCACAGCCAGCTAATTTTTGATTTATTGTAGAGATGAGGTCTCGCCAAGTTGCCCAGGCGGGTCTCGAACCCGCGGGCTCAGGCAATCCACTCACCTCAGCCTCCCAAAGGCGTGGGATTACAGGCTGAGCCACCGAGCCCGGCTCGAGATATAATTTTAAATTTCAGTTAAGGACAGGCACGGTGGCTCATGCCTATAATCCTAGCACTTTGGGAGGCCAAGGGAGAGGACTGCCTGAGCCCCGGGTTTGAGAACAACCTAGGCAACTTGCTGAGACCTCATCTCTACAATAAATCAAAAAATTAGCCAGGTATGGTGGTGCATGGCTATAGTTCCAGCTATTAGCAAGACTGAAGTGGAAGGATCACCTGACCACAGCAGGTCAAGACTGTGGTGTCCATGCGTTGCCACTGCACTCCAGCCTGAGTGACAGAGTGAGACTCCAACTCAAAAAGAAAAAAAAAAAAAAGTCAGCTAAGTCTCTGTGTCCATTGAGAAGAATAAAGCTTAACTGTTATGCACAACTTGGGCAGCTTGGTGAGACCTCATCTCTACAATAAGTCAAAAAATTAGCTGGGCGTAGTGGCACACGGCTATAGTTCCAGCTACCTGCAAGACTGAAGTGGAAGGGTCACCTGACCACAGCCAGTCAAGGCTGTGGTGGCCAAGAGCATACCACCACACTCCAGCCTGAGTGACAGAGTGAGACTCCAACTCAAAAAACAAAAATGTCAGTTAAGACTCTGTGGCCATGGAGAAGAATAAAGCTTAGCTGTTATACACAAGTGTGAAAGGCTGACCACTACGTATTTACATGTTAAAAAGAGCAAGCTGGCCAGGTGTAGTGGCTCAAGCCTGTAATCCCAGCAAGAGGATTGCCTGAGACCAGGGGTTAGAGACCAGTCTAGGCAACTTGGAAGACCTCATCTCTACAATAAATCAAAAAATTAGCTGGGCATGGTAGCTTGCACCTGTAGTTCCAGCTACTTGGAAGGCTGAGGAGGAAGGAACACCTGATCCAGCAGTTCAAGGCTGCGGTGGCCGTAAGCATGTCAGTGCCTGGGCAACAGAGTAAGACTCCAACTCAAAAAAAAAAAAAAAAAAAGAGCAAATTACAAAATACTGTATCTACTAGTGTATTATCCAATTAAAAGGATATTTCCCCAAATGGCACACATTAAAAAAAGGAGTAGGCCAGGCATAGTGGCTCATGCTTGTAATCCCAGACCCTTGGGAGGTAGAGGTGGAGATGGAAGGATTGCCCGAGTCCAGCAAGTCAAGGCTGCAGTGAGCGTGCCACTACACTCCAGCCTGGGCAACAGAGTGAGACTCTGACTCAAAAAAAAAGGAAAAGAGTAAAAAGTGCCAGGCTTGGTGACTCAGCCTGTAATCCCGTGCTTTGGGAGGCTGAGGTGAGTGGATTGCCTGAGCCCACGGGTTCAAGACCCGCCTGGGCAACTTGGCAAGA
>NW_007256315.1:63061-68607 GCF_000164805.1 Carlito syrichta
CATCTCTACAATAAATCAAAAAATTAGCCAGGCGTGATAGCGCACACCTGTAGTTCCAGCTACTTGGAAGGCTGAGGTGGAAGGATCGCCAGAGCCCAGCAGGTTGAGGCTGCAGTGGCCGGGAGCAGCCACTGCACTCCAGTCTGGGCTACAGAGTGAGACTCCCAACTGAAAAAAAAAAAAAAAAAAAAACAGTAAAAAGTATACACACATGTTTAGGTATGCATAGAAGAAGTTCTGCTAGCAGTAGTCACCTTCTAGGAAAAGGTTTGGAGATTAACGGCTCAAAATCAAGGAAATGAGGAGTTTTCAGCTTTCCAGGGTTTATTTGTTTGGTTGGACGTCTTTTTGACTTGTATGTGTGTGTGTCTATGTGTTTACTAGCTTTATAGAAGTACAGTTTACATACCATAAAACTCATCCCTATTATGTATACATTTCAATGATTTTTCATATATTTACAAATTTGAGCATTCAGTTTTCCATTTTTTAAGTATTTCTTTTTTTTTGAGTCAGAGTCTCACTCTTTCACAAAGGCTAGAGTACAGCAGCACACTCACAGCTACCACAGCCTCGATCTGCTGGGCTCAGGCGATCCTTCTTCCTCAGCCTTCCAAGTAGCTCGAACCACAGGTAGACACCACTACGTCTGGCTAGTTTTTTTATTTACTGTAGAGACAAGATCTCACCAAGTTTTCCAGCCTGGTCTAAAAACCCCTGGGCTCAGGCAATCCTCCCACTCCCACCTATGCCTCCCAAAGTGCTGGGATCACAGGTATGAGCCACTGTACCCGGCATTTTTATGTAATTCTGTGCTGCCTAAGTTGTATGTAATTAAAATTATTTTTTAAAGTTTTTCTTAGGAATTTTAAGTGTCTATTTACCTCAAGAATAAATGATAAATATATTCAGATATTGCTTGAAAGTGCTGTATTTGTGTGACATTCTCTGTCACATGTCTTGCTCAAGGTTATCATTCCTTAATTTTCCACCTGAGAAGCCCTTTAGCCATTAGGCATAGTTAAAAAAAAAAAAAAAAAAAAACAACTTCTCATTCTGCTCATCAAAAACTTGACTTGAGCCGGGCTTGGTGGCTCAGCCTGTAATCCTGCGCCTTTGGGAGGCTGAGGTGAGTGGATTGCCTGAGTCTGCGGGTTCGAGACCTGCCTGGGCCAATTGGCGAGACCTCATCTCTACAATAAATCAAAAAATGAACTGGGCATGGTAGCACGCGCCTGTAGTTCCAGCTACTTGGATGGCTGAGGTGGAAGGATTGCCGGAGCCCAGCAGGTCGAGGCTGCGGTGACCGGGAGCGGTCACTGCACTCCAGTCTGGGCGACAGAGTGAGACTCCAACTCAAAAAAAAAAAAACTTGACTTGAAGATGTTTAGATAACCTTTTCTCTTACTATTTTAAATGAGTTCCTACATCCTTCTAAAACTACTAGACATATAATCACAAGAATCAAACTTGATCCAATCACATCTTTTTTTCTTTTAAGGCATTTACAGGCTGGCCACAGTGGCTCATACCTGTAATCCAAACACTTTGGGAGGTTAAAGTAGGAAGATTACTTGAGCCCAGGAGTCCAATATCAGCCTGGGCAACATAGCAAGATCTCCCCTCAACCCCCGCCCAAAAGCACTTATAAATAAAAAACTCTATCACAAGTGTGCACCCCCAAATCAATCAAAGCTGAAACCAAGAAAATGTTGCTTACCAGTTCATACATGAAATCTGGATCTGAGCTGTTTGCTAAGAGATCTGTGCTCATCAGAGTTTGTTCTGAAAAGGTGTGGCTTCGAAAGGCATCCCCAAAAGGCGGATCCATTCCGCTTACGCTAGGCTACAACAGAGTGATTTTCATTTTAGAAAGTTAAAGACTACTTCAAGACCAACTTATCACATGTGAGCCCCAACCCCATCCCAAATAAGTAACTTACTATTTTCAGAAAACATTTCTATATTTTTTCTCCTATAATGTACATTGAAGACCTTAACTAGCACTAAACTATAGACTTAAATTAGCAAAACATCTAAGATGCATTAACAATAGAAGAAATATAGGGCAGCAATTATTACTATCTTTTAAGAATTAAAGCTTATTTAGAAACCAGAATCAGCACAGTACCCAATGAGAACTTTAATTTAGCTATATAACATTTCTTCAACTCCTTCTCTAACAACACTATTTTAACTACCTATGGGAGAGAATTCCCTGCTGTTTCCTGACGTCTACAGAGGTAGCAAATCAGTCTCACCCTGTACTCCTAAGTGAGACAAATGTCTTATTTCCTGAAGCAAGGTGGAAGACAATTTGGGCATCTCTAGTCCAACAAATGCCAGCAGGAATGTGATGGAAATAGAATCAACAAAACACCCCAAAATCTCCTGGGTAAGACTAGTTACCTGGGCACTGGCTTAATCCTGATCCCCAAGAAGGGCACAGTCCATCTTATATAAATATAGGGAAAAAAAATACTGGTCACCCACAGTGCTAATTCATCTTCTTGTTTTACCTTCATCCTGCTTTTTGCATTTTAATATCTGTACAATCACTCCTGAGTCAAGTCAGAGTTCACACTACTACAGTGGCTCAAATAACAGAATGGACCTACTTTGAACCCTAACTCAGAGGAAAGAAGAGAATAAGCAAGAATAAAAATTGTGTTTGCCTATTCGTTGTTTTTCTTCATTTCAGCAGAAATTTTTAAAATCCTACTAATCTATGTGCTTATACTTTTCTACTCCTATACTTCTACTTGCTACCAACTGGCCTTTCTACATACTTTCCTATCATATTTTTCTTCATTGGAACATCCCATTTTTTCCTTTCTCTTATCTTCCTCAACCTTTCCAGGCCAGCAGGACCTTTCTTCCTAGAAAAAGTTAGCTTGAGATAATAAGTATTATAGCCCTAAATTCAAGTATTCAATAAACATAAAACTAAGCCGCAAATGGGCAAGAACTCTAACAGGGCATATTTTTGGCACAGGGTGGGAGGAGGCAGGTCTCTGATCTTTTAATTTTATTTATTTTTTTATTAAGTTGTATTTTATTATAGAGACATGGGGTTAAAGTAAGTATTAACTACTCAAGTAGGCTGCATGGAGGTGAAGTTTGGGCCTCCAACTGGCCCTCACTCCCGCTGGTATAGGACCAGGTGTTCTTTGTGTCTCTGATCTTTTTAATATCAGCTAGCAAATTCTCTTCCTTTGCCTCTTCTGTCTGCCTCCCTGAGTCACCAGACAGTCTCAGTAAATTGTTACATCCTTGTGTTCAAAATATAGCTTAGTATGGCCCCACAAAAAGCCATCTAACAGTCTTTCTGCTCACTCATTATTTCTAGGGTTCTCTCCAGCACCAAAACAAATAGGGGACGGGCAAGAGCTAACCATGGAAAGGGGAAAAGGAGTCTGGATAAGCAGAATAAGGACTAACAGGTCTTCACTGATTGTCTCAGCGACTGCTTCAAACCAAAATGATCAATTCAGAGTAGCTGCCATAATTAAACAGATAGAATCCTTCTTAGACAGGTATTGTGGGAGGCATTTGCATGTGCATGTGCAGGGGTGTGTATATGAAAGAGAAAACAGAAGAGAGAGAGGGAAGGGAGGCTGAAGTCCCTCACTACTTTCTCTTAACAACTCCAAAATTCAGCTGGGACAGATGAAAGGTAAGAGGTGGGAAATAGGACAGGGGAGATGGAAATGAAATTTCTGGGCCAGATAAATTTTCAGGGGAGTTGGCTTAGCCCCCATAAAGCCTGAAGATCTGCCCACCTTCTACCTATTCACCACGCTCCCTGGGTCGAGTTCATTAACCTTCAAAGTTACAGCAAATGAAGAAATGGAAGGCAATGGAAGGAAGAACATGTACTCAAAACTAGCTGAGATCAGACACAAAATATCTTTAAAAGGTAGTATGCCAAATTGTGTTAAGATCAGAAAACTTACAGAACCTATGGTGTTGACTTTCTTCAGAGGGAAAATATAAAGCTTGGCACCTACTCTGTATGATTTACCTGAGGCATTTCCAAGCCCAGATCCTGTGGGTCCAATTCCAAACTTCTTTTTTTTCTCGTTTGTAAATTCCTTTCCAGCTTTACTTTTAATTCCAAGATCAAAGATGATTTTCACAATAAACAGCAGGTTTCCCTAGAATGCCTTCGCTTCAACTGCTTGGATCACTGCTTTTTCCTTTCTTTCTTTATTGTTTTTTTAATAATTCTGTGCAATTCTGTCAAACAACACAAAGTAACTTCACTGAGCTACATTAAAAACAAGTTGACCTTTCAAAAACATTAACAAAGAATACAGTGCTTTAAGTCTTATGGTTGTATTATCAAGAATTTAGTCAAGTCTTAGTACTTACTATTCTGAAATGCACCATTCCTCCTCTTGTTTGTTTCTAAAATAGAACTGGTCAATAACAAACTGGCAACATTAAAAAAAAAAAACCCTGAAAATGAACAGAGGCTCATTTTTCCTGTGATCTGAAAGATGTATTATACTAAATCTTAAAGTCAAATTCTCATTCACTTTATGTTTTTTTTTGTTGTTGTTGTTTTGAGTCCAAGTCTCACTCTGTCTCCCAAGCTGGAGTGCAGTGGCATACTCATGGCTACCGTAGCCTCGACCTGTTGGGCTCAAGCAATCCTTCCTCTTCAGCCTACCAAGTAGCTGGAACTACAGGCATGTGTCATCATGCCCAGGTAATTTTTTTTTAAATTTATCATGGAGGAGAGGTCTTGCCATGTTGCCCGAGCTAGTCTCAACCCCCGGGCTAAGGCAATTCTTTTACCTCCACCTCCCAAAGTGCTAAGATTACAGGTGTGAGCCACAGTCGGTTTTATGTTTTTTTTTTTACAAGAAAACGTATCTCAACAGTTAATTCTGTCTATTGTATAATCATTACTACTAAATTAATCTACATTTTATATCTCCCATAAATCAACGAGAAGAGTAATGAATACAAAAATAGACAGCAATGGAATTTAACATAGCCTCCACCTTAAATAAAATGACATTTGTAATGGCATATGCCAACATTATAACTCAACATTCTTTAAGTTATGAGTAAAAGCTGCCCTTGAAGAAAGAAATATTCCAGTAAGTTTTTGTTTTTGAGTCGGGGTTTCATTCTGTCACCCATGCTGGAGTGGTACAGTAGCATGATCATAGCTCACTGCAGCCTTGATCTCCTGTGCTTGTGCTCAAGCGATCCTTCCACCTCAGTCCCTCAAGCAGCTGGGACTCTACAGGAGTGTGCTACCATGCTCAGCAATTTTTTTTTTTTTTTTTTTTGAGTTAGAGTCTCACTCTGTCACCCAGACTGGAGTGCAGTGGCTGCTTCTGGTCACCACAGCCTCGACCTGCTGAGCTCCAGTGATCCTTCTGCCTCAGCCTTCCAAGTAGTTGGAACTACAGGCGTGCAATACCACACCCGGCTCATTTTGATTTATTGTAGAGATGAGGTCTCGCCAAGTTGCCCATGCGGGTCTCAAACCCGCGGGCTCAGGCAATCCACTCACCTCAGCCTCCCAA
>NW_007256315.1:68793-75636 GCF_000164805.1 Carlito syrichta
TATTGTAGAGACAAGGTCTCACCAAGTTACCCAGGCTGGTCTTGAACCCCTGAGCTCAGGAATTCTCACCTCGGCCTACCAAAGTGCTGGGATTACAGGTATGAGCCACCATGCCCGGCCAACAATGTGCTTTAATAAAACCTCCAGTTGATCTGATCCTCCCTAAAGTTTGAAAACCACTGCCCTATCCTGGATCTCATTCAATCTAGATAGAGTATCATTTCTTACATTGATGCTAAGGGCCAATTTAAACTGAATTGCCCTTTGGAGTTAGCATATCTCTGGGCCAGAGGATAAGAGTGGTACATTATATCAATTTCAAAGACCTCTTGCTGAACAAAAAAGAGTCAACATGGGACTCAATAACTATTCTACTAAATTAGATTAATAAATTAGCTACATTTTGTATTTTCTAGATCTTTGTGAGGGGGGTCTCCCTTCTGGTGAGCGGCCATTCCCAGTTCACTGGTCTAGTCTAGGAAACTTGTTAAGTGCCAATCCTGGGCCTAGAAACAGAGAAAACTATGCTTTCAGTTCAGTGCTACAGTCTATGTTCCTGTCAAAAGCCAGTTCTTGCTTAGCTTCTCTTTGTGGGAACTCAAGCCTTGGTCCTACTACCGGTACAATGCCACAGTCATAGTCCTGACTCTCCTCTGAGTCTGGTGAGAAAATCAGTCACCTTTTCTAGACCTATTACTTAGACCCTCCAAAAAGGCATCTAATTCAAGTCATGCATTCAACCAAGTAGACCAGTGTAATCCTGGTCTAAAACCTGGATCTAGGAGAAAAGTTTGTTATATTTTAAAATATGAAAATTTAGCCTTCCTAGCAACAGGACTGAAGAATCAGGAAGAGACTGAGTTCTCTTCAACATACATTTATTGGCATCTACTAAAGATATTAGCTACCAATAACTTGGTTCATCAGGGAAACACTGGACAAAAAAGGACTAATTTCTAGTCACAGCTTTCACTTGCAAACTACACAACGCTGAGTAAACTATCTAAGCCTAATTCTTCTTATCTCCACAATAAAAACAATACTACTCTTTCCTGGCTACTGAATTTTCTAAGCCATAGCATTTAGATACAAACCCAAGTATTTATTTTAAAAACTATTTAAACACATCAAAACAAACTTCAGTTAATGCAGTTAGCAAAAAGAGCAATCGTTTGAGAGATAAGAGATCTGGATTCTAAATCTGATCCCATAATTTAAACTAAACAGCATTATGAATGAGAACAAGTTACTTAAATATATGCCTTAGCTCCCAGATCTGAGAAATAACAATTATTCTCCCTTAGCTATGTAATATGGATATTGAGAATCAATATTACATTAAGATGCATTAACAAATTTGGAAAGGTGATTATCAACAGGTATACTTTGCCAATGCTTTCTCTGTCTCACAGCTTTCTCGGTCACTCAACATCTGTGACAGCTGATACCAAGGCTGAATGTTTTAAAGGCACTGATTCCCAGAGAGGGTATCCATCGAGTAGAGGGTTGAGCTCTCTCACCTAGTTGCTCTTTCTACTCACTCAAGTAGCAGCAAATCGCATGAGGGAGGGTCAATTCTACTCCAAGCAGTGGGACTCCTTTTCAGTGATAAACTATCCCAGTTTCCAAAACTAATGATTCAAGTTTGCAACAAACCACCCTCATCCCCAACATTTTGCATCCATTCCCCAGAAATGCTTAATACAGTTTCAAACAACTGCTGTGAAATAATCACAAAGAACAAAATTTCCCACCCAAAAGTGAAAGAAAGTCAAAAAGAACAAAGGCTTCCAAAGCATCTTTCATAATGATGCACAAGCTCCAAAGCTGCATCCTAAACCGGAGACCACACACTATGGGCACATTGATGCTTGGATGGCAGAGTGACACTGAGAAGGAAAGTGCAACAATTGACTTTTCATGAGGCCTTCACACTTCCTTGGGCTCAAGAAAATTCCATGCATCTGTAGTCCCAGCTACTCAGAAGGCTGAGGCAGGAGAATTGCTTGAGGCCAGAAGTCCAAGTCTATTCTGAGCTATCTAGCTACTATTTTAATTAAAAATATTAAGGGCTGGGCACGGTGGCTCAGCCTATAATCCCAGCACTTTGGGAGGCCAAAGTGAGAGCACTGTCTGAGTATATGGGTTCGAGATCAGCCTGGGCAACCTGGCAAGAACTCATCTCTACAATAAATCAAAAAATTAGTTGGGCGTGGTGGTGCATGCCTGGAGTTCCAGCTTCTTGGAAGGCTGAGTGGAAGGCTCGCCAGACCCCAGCAAGTCGAGGCTGCGGTGGCCGTGAGCATGACACTACACTCCAGCCTGGGCGACAGAGTGAGACTCCAACTCAAAATAAATAAATAAATAAGGTTGGGCATGGTGGCTCAAGCCTGTAATTCCAGTACTTTGGGAGGCCAAGGCGAGAGATTGGGAGGCCAAGGCGAGAGAACTGCCTGAGTCCAGGGGCTCAAGACCAGCCTGGGCAATTTGGTAAGGCCTCATCTATACAATAAATAAGAAAAAATTAGCTGGGTGTGGTGGTGCAGGCCTGTAGTTCCAACTACTTGGAAGGCTAAGGCAGAAGGATCGTCTGAGTGCAGTAGGTCGAGGCTGCGGCAGTCATGAGTGTGCCTGGGCACTCCAGCCTGGGCAGCAAAGTGAGACTCCCAAATAAAAATAAATAAATAAATATATATATATATATATATATATATTTTGGACTTGGAGTCTCTGTCACTCAGGCTGGAGTGCAGTGGCACATTCATTACTATGGCAACGTTGACCTGCTGGGTTTAGGTGATCCTTCCACCTCAGCCTTCCAAGTAGCTGGAACTACAGGCTCACGCCACCACACTGGTTAATTTTTTTATGTATTGTAGAGACAGGTCTCGCCAAGTTGTCCAGGCTAGTCTTGAATCCCTAGGCTCAGGCAATCCTCTTGCCTCCTTCTTCCAAAGTGCTGGGATTATAGGCATGAGCCACCGCACCCAGCTAAAATATTAATAAATATTTTAATGACTTTTAAAATAAAAACAAAAATTAAATTAAATTTTAAATAAAAACAAAAATTAAATTAAATTAAAAAGCGATAGTCTCATTTCCCAAGGTGTGACCTTAGAAATACTTGTTCGAAAGAATGTTAAATGGTTACTCAAAAGGGTTGTGAGGTCTGGAAAACACTTCATTAAACAACTATATACTGCCTTCATTACAGGACTTCTTGGACATTTTAAGGTGCTGGTCCATATCATAAATCATCAAAAGACAAATATAGCAGATACCACTTCCTAAACTTACTTGAACATAACATATTCCACCTTGCCCTCAAGACCTGTGTTTCTTCTGGAAATTAAAAAAAAAAAGGTGGAGGCTAAATTCCCCTGGTGGTTACTTTATTTTATTCACAGCACTGGTTCATCAGTTCCCAATACAGTTTTGTGGGTTTTTCAAGAAAAAAGAACTGTGGTGCATCAGAAACATTATTTATCAACAGACTTTTGGTACCTGAACTCATTCAAAAATACTCAACAACACTCGCAGGCACAGGAAGATACTCCCGTAACAGAAAACGAGATCCTAAATCGCTGAAGCAATGAGGAGGAGATGACTGATGTTTGAGCAGCAATGTGCCACCTGAATAGAACCAGACCGTCAAGTTCTTTCATGGCCCTTTCTACCAGGTCCTATTCTAAGTTTGTTGGTTTTCGGCTCTCTGTTTAAACAAACATTGAGGCTTACTATGTATGTTAGGCAAGCCAAAAGACAAAGTAAGATAACAGGCACAGGTTGGATGTGGTGGCTCACGCCTGTAATTCCAATGCTTTGAGAGGTTGAGGAAAAAGGCTCACTTGAAGCCAAAAGTTCACCAGCCTAGAGAAATACAGCAAGATCCTGTCTCTACAAAAATTAAAAATAAAAATAAAAAATTAGCCAGCTGTGGTGGCATGTGCCTGTAGTCCCAGCTCCCCAGGAGACGGAGGCAGGAAGATCACTTGAGCACAAGAGTCTGAGGCTGCAGTAAGCTATGATCGCATCACTATACTTCAGCCTGATGACAAAGTAAGACCCTATCTCTAAAAAAAAATTAAAATAGATACAATCAAAGGATTTCTTATAAAAATTCATCCCTAGGGCTGCTGAAGTCACTAATCATATCTTTAAAAGCCAAACCCAAGAGTTGACTGGTGTGTCTCAGGCAGCTCATAGATATCTAAGAGTTCCTAATTTGTACCCCTTCTCAATCTGAGGGTTTTAGTTGATCCCTTTATATGTCAGCATATGAAGAAAGAGTTCACCATCAAGAAACAAGTAAACCTCTTTGAAAATGAAAATATCTTATGAATAAGCAGGTACTGGCGAAGCACAGTGGCTCACAACCGAAATCCCAACACTTTGGAAAACCAAGGCAGAAGGATTGCTTGAGTTCAGGAGTTCAAGACCAGTCTAGACAACACAGCAAGACCTTATCTTTACAAAAAATCAAAAAAGTGGCCGAGCATGGTGACATACACCTGTAGTCTCAGCTACTGGGGAGGCTGAGGTGGTTGGATTACCTAAGCTCATGAGGTTAAGGCTGCAGTGAGCCACGATCCATGCCACTGCATTGCAGCCTGGGCAATAGGCTGTGAATCATCAAAAAAAAAAAAAAAAAAAGGCAGCTATTGTATATGATGGTCAGAATCCCCCCTTTCATATGCAATGGCTTAAGCCATTGCACCCCTTTTAGTATAATAATTTAGTATAAGTAGCCCTTCTGAGTCATCTAACATTCATCAGAGTAGATATTAAAAAAATGTTTGGCCGGGCTCGGTGGCTCAGCCTGTAATCCCAGCACTTTGGGAGGCCGAGGTGTGTGGATTGCCTGAGCCCGTGGGTTCGAGACCAGCCTGGACAACTTGGCAAGACCTCATCTCTACAATAAATAAAAAATTAGCTGGATGTGGCAGTGCGTGCCTGTAGTTCCGGCTACTTGGAAGGCTGAGGCAAAAGGATCGCCAGTGCCCAGCAGGTCGTCGCTGGGGTGGCTGTGAGTATGTGTGCCACCGCACTCCAGCCTGGGCAACGGAATGAGACTCCAACTCAAAGTAATAATAATAAAATAGAAAATGTTTAAACCATTCATTAGGATGGTTATTATTCAAAAAACAGAAAATAACAAGTGCTAGAGAAGCTATAGGTAAATCAGAGTCCTCATGTATTTCCGTTAAGACTGCAAAATGGTGCAGCTGGCATGGGAATTCTTCAAAGAGCTCAACAGAATTACCATATGATCTAGCTATTCTATTCCTAGGTATATACCTAAAAGAGTTGAAAACAGAGATTTAAACAGATATGGGTACACCCATGTTCACAATAGTCAAAATGTGAATGCAACTCAAGTTTACATCAACAGATGAATGGACAAAGAAAATATATAAATGCAACAGAATATTATTGAGCCATAAAAATGAACACAATTCTGACACACAACTCAATAAGAATGAACTTTAAAAATATTATGGTAAGTGAAATAAACTAGACACAAAAGAACAAATATTGTATGATTCCACTTACATGAGGGACCTAGAATAAGCAGATACAAAGGTACCAAAAGTAGAACAGAAGTTACTAGGAGCTTGGAGGATTATTATTTAATGGGTACACAGTTTCTGTTGGGATGATGAATGGATGGTGGTAATGGTTAGATGGTTACCCAACACAGTCAGTGTACTTAATGCCACAAAAATTATATACCAAAAAATGGTTAAAATAGTAAATTTTATGTATATTTGCCACCATAATTTTGTTTAAGTTTTACAGGCAAGAAATGCCAATACAGCTGTACTGCTATATAATTCACACACCATGGTCTATTTTGATCTTTCTTTTTTTTTTCTGAGTCAGAGTCTCACTCTGTCATCCAGGCTGGAAAGCAGTGGCACACTCCCGGCCACCGCAGCCTCGACCTGCTGGGCTCCGGCGATCCTTCCGCCTCAGCCTTCCAAGTAGTCGGAATTACAAGCATGCGCTACCATGCCCAGCTGATTTTTTGATTTATTGTAGAGATGAGGTCTCGCTCCCCAGGCGGGTCTCAAACCCACGGGCTCAGGTAATCCACTCACCTCAGCCTCCCAAAGGCGTGGGATTACAGGCTGAGCCACCGAGCCCGGCTGAGAATGCACTTCTTATTCCAACTAATTGCGGTTACCACTGGGGACAAACTATTCACAGTTTATACTTGAGTAGCTGTTTACAGATTACAAAGCACATTGCTATAGCCTTGTCATTTGATAAAACAATGTGTAAGTACCAAGGGCCAGTATTTTGATAAAGTATCTTGGTGAAATAGTCAGAGTAAGGTCAGTATTAGGATAACTACCATCCCCCAGTTCTTCTCCAATGCTTTTTACTTATTTTTTTTTATAGCCAGGGTCTCATTTTGTCGTCCAAGCTGGAGTGCAGTGGCACAATCAAAGCTCACCATAGGGTCAACCTCCTGGGCTCAGGTGGTCCTCCCACCTCAGCCTCCCAAGTAACTAGGACTATAGGTGTGTGCTTACAGGTGTACCATATCCAGTTCATTATTGTTTTTTGTAACGTGTTTTAAAGGCAAGAAATGCCAATACAGCTGTACTGCTATATAATTCACACACCATGGTCTATTTTGATCTTTCTTTTTTTTCTGAGTTGGAGTCTCACTCTGTAATCCAGGCTGGAGGGCAGTGGCACACTCCCAGCCACTGCAGCCTGGACCTGCTGGGCTCCAGCGATTCTTCCGTCTCAGCCTTCCAAGTAGCTAGAACTACAGGCGTGTGCTACCATGCCCAGCTAATTTTTTTTTTTTTTGAGTTGGAGTCTCACTGT
>NW_007256315.1:75656-75898 GCF_000164805.1 Carlito syrichta
AGGTCTCGCTGCCCAGGCGGGTCTCGAACCCGCGGGCTCAAGCAATCCACTCACTTCAGCCTCCCAAAGGTGTAGGATTACAGGCTGATCCACTATTGTAGAGTTGCCCGGGTGGGTCTTGAACCCACGAGCTTAGGCAATCCTCTTGCCTCCGCCTCCCAAAGTACTGGGATTACAGGCTGAGCCACCAAGCCCGGCCCCCAACACTCTTTATACAAGTTAGCCACAAGCCGGGCTAGGTG
>NW_007256315.1:75935-89730 GCF_000164805.1 Carlito syrichta
CTGAGCCCGCGGGTTCGAGACCCGCTTGGGCAGCGAGACCTCATCTCTACAATAAATAAAAATCAGCCGGGTGTGGTAGCGCATGCCTGTAATTCCGGCTACTTGGAAGGCTGAGGTGGGATCGCCAGAGTCCAGCAGATCGAGGCTGCGGTGGCCGGGAGCAGCCACTGCACTCCAGTCTGGGCGAGACAGTGAGACTCCAACTCAAAACAAAACAAAACAAAACAAGCTAGCCACTTTGGTGCTCTTGTTACCAGGGATCTGACCTCTTCTTCAAAAATTTTTTTCCTCCCTCCTTTTGCGGATTTGACACTTTTTCAAAAGTGACATGAACATATGTGAAAAACAATTTTCAAATTCCCTTCGAGTTCCTTCCTACTATGTGAAACAGTACAACTGTATAACAGCAGGTACAGGGGTTATGGACACAAGGCTACAAAGAGGTTTTGAACACAGTTTTGCAGTTACCTCTTATCACTGAGAAAGGCTGAGTGCCTCCTTGGCTCTAATATCCCTAAAAGCCTTGCTTTATGAGGAGAAACTCTAGAAAAAAAGGCTCTGCTTTATAAGTGAATATTTGGAATTTCATTCTAGATTCCCACCTGCCTTCTTTTATGTGCAAATGCAAGCATTCTCGCTCTTACTTTGATTCACAGTACAATAATATGTTAAGTATCTGGCTCTAGCACACAACAGACAATAAATAGTAGATTTTTTTTTCTTTTTTTTGAGTTGGAGTCTCACCTTGTCGTCCAGACTGGAGTACAGTGGCCACTCCCAGTCACCGCAGCCTTGACCTGCTGGGCTCCGGGGATCCTTCCGCCTCAGCCTTCCAAGTAGCCGGAATTACAGGCATGCGCTACCACACCCGGCTGATTTTTTGATTTATTGTAAAGATGAGGTCTCAATACCCAGGCAGGTCTCGAACCCAGGGGCTCAGGCAATCCACTCACCTCAGCCTCCCAAAGGCGGGGGATTACAGGCTGAGCCACCGAGCCCAGCTTTTTTTTTTCTTTTTTTTGAGTCAGAGTCTTACTCTGTCTCCCAGGCTGGAGTGCAGTGTCATAATCATGGCTCACTGCAGCCTTGACCTCCTGGGCTCAGATGATCCTTCCGCCTCAGCCTCCCAAGTAGCTGGGACTACAGGAACACACCACCATGTCCTGCTAATTTTTTAACTTTTTGTAGAGACACGGTCTTGCTAGTTGCCCAGACTGGTCTAGAACTCCTGGACTCAAAAGCAATCCTCCACCTTGGCCTCCCAAAATGCTGGGATTATAGGCATGAGCCACAATGTTCAGCCAGGCTATTTTTAGTCTCAGATTCCTTTCTTGGTATATGATGTTCCTGGGATGTTTTTACTATTAAGTTATAAACCCAAACTCAACTGAGAATCCCAGATTGTCTAAATTCCATATTCAATTATCACAAAAACCCAACTGGAACTAGAGTGAATAAGGGATACTCAGGCAACACAGGTTACTTAACATCTTTGCCCCCAGTATTATAAGGGTGAATGACAATTATGCTGGTTTAATCAGCAAAATAATCTCTGGACTCAGTAATTCATAAAGCTGCAAACTAGTCATCTCTAAATACAATTAAGATTCAGACAAGACCAAAGGAGACAATAAATAAAAATTAAAAGAAAAAAAGTTTAAATGTATACAATGAAGAATTGATAAATAAATTACACAGGAAGGCTAGGCACGGGGAGGCCAGGCACAGTGGCTCATGCCTATAAATCCCAGCACTTTGGGAGACCAAGGTGAGAGGACTGCCTGAGCCCAGGGGTTCAAGACTAGCCTGGGCAACATAGCGAGACCTCGTCTCTACAAAAAAATTAGCCAGGCGTGGTAGTATGCGCCTGTAGTACCAGCTATTCGGGATACTGAGGCAGAAGGATTACTTGAGCCCAAGAGGTCAAGGTTGCCATGAACCATAATCATGGTGATTGTGCCATTGCACTCCAGCCCGGGTGACAGCGAGACCCTGACTCAAAACAAAAAAAAATTATAAGGGGAAAGGGCCTCTTCAGAGAGATTAATGCTCTTCATTGTTCAAATAATTACGTTTGATTTATCACTTTTACACAGTTAGTTATACTAGTTTCACCACAGATTCTGGGCAGTTAGAGGGAATGGACTTAAATAAAATGTATGTGTACATCCATAATTCCTTACAGTTTCTAATAAATAGACAGTTTAATCCATACCATATTTGTCACAAAAGGCCTGAGAATCCATCAAACAAGGGAGGCAGACTATTCCAATTGTTGGGGAAATATCATTGAATAGATTCAACAGCTATCAAAAGAAAAGTACATAAAGTAATTAGAACCTTGTCCAATCCTGCAAAAGGCACTCAATGGCTGGGTACAGTGGCTCAGGCCTGTAATCTCAGCACTTTGGGAGGCTGAGGCGAGAGGATTGCCTGAGCTCAGGGATTCGAGGCCAGCCTGGGCAACTTAGTGAGACCTCATCTCTACAATAAATAAAAAAAATAAGCTGGGTATGGTAGTGCACACCTGTAGTTCCAGCTATTTGGAAGGCTGAGGCGGAATGATTGCCTGAGCCCAGCAGGTCAAGGCTGAGGTGGCCGTGAGCATGCCACTGCACTCCAGAGTCTGGGCGACAGAGGGAGACTCCAACACAAAACAAATAAACAAACAAAAAAGGCGCTCAGTATTCTTAATATTTCTCCAGTTGGGAAAGAATAAAATTCATTTACAACAATGTATCAGTTTTTAACTTGGGAACTGCACAGCCAGCAAGTTATTATGTTAAGTACACTCTACTAGGAGGTTGTACATTTTAAAACAGAAGACCAAGTTAAGTGAAGATTTCAGACTGGACTGCAGAAGAAATCAATGCCCACAGATCAGCTGTGTTCAGCCCACACGTTAGTGTTTCTAAAATTTTACATTTTAACTGCCAGCACTTAACTTGGAAATTTCATTAAAAATTTCTGATTCCTAGCCGGGCTCGGTGGCTCAGCCTGTAATCCTGCGCTTTGGGAGGCTGAGGTGAGTGGATTGCCTAAGCCCGCAGGTTTGAGACCCGCCTGGACAACTTGGCAAGACCTCATCTCTACAATAAATCAAAAACTTAGCTAGGTGTGGTAGCTTGCGCCTGTAGTTCCAGCTACTTGGAAGGCTGAGGCGGAAGGATCGCCAGAGTCTGGGAGACAGAGTGAGACTCTAACTCAAAAAAAAAAAAAAATTTCTGATTCCTGATATCAAATATCACTATTTTCAGGCAAAAAAAAAAAAAAATCTGATGACACTGAGTACCTATACCTAGTAAGATGAGCACTTGAACTGAAGTGAGTTACCGCCGTTGAATTGGCCTGTGCTCACTCCAATCCAGATGGGAGTCTGCGCTGAGATGCCTGAAACCACAGAGGTAGCAAAACGCCTGGTTGTGAATGTTGTTAACACCACGGCTTCCACTCTTGACAAATCTGCAACTCAACTTCCAAATAAAATGTAGTTAATGTTAAAAGAAGTATTTAAGATAACTGTATGTGTATGCTTATAGCAGCTTTATTCATAATGGCCTAAAATCTGGAAGCAACCCAAATGTCCATCAACTGGTAAGCAAATAAATTGTGGAACATCCATACAATTACAAAGGTTAAACTAATACATGACACAGCAAGAATATCTCAAAATCATTATGCTAATAAGACTCAAAAGACAATACATTCTGTGACTGCATTTATATGGAATTCCAGCAAAGACATACTATAAGTGACACAAAGCAAAAAATCAGTGATCTGGCCAGGGTGAGGGGAAAAGGACTGATTGCAAAAGGGGCAGGAAGGAACTTTCCGCAGTGATAAAAATGTTGGAAATACAAGTACAGCAGTAACTAGGTGATAGCACGGATTTGTCAAAACTTCAAATTGGGTGACTCTTCTGCTATGTGAATCATACATCAATATATTAAGTTGAATTTTTTTTTTTTTTTTCCAGTAGGATCTTACTCTGTTGTCCAGGCTGGAATGCAGTGGTACGGCCACTACAGCCTTGACCTGCTGGGTTCAGGCAATCCTTCCACCTCAGCCTTTCAAACAGCTGTAACTACAGGTACACACCACTATGCCCTGCTAATTTTTTGATTTACTGTAGAGACAAGGTCTCACCAAATTGCCCAGGCTGGTCTTGAAGCCCTAGACTCAGGCAATCAGTTTGCCTCTGCCTCCCAAACTGCTGGGATTACAAGCATGAGCCACCGCATCTGGCTAAAAAGCTGAATTTTAAAAAGAGGTATTTAGAAAATAGTTTTAAAGTACAGAGGAGAATACTACCAACTCTACCTGGGTAATTACCAGCATAAGGAAAAAGGTTAAAAAGGGGAGCTGGATCTTGTTATAGAACAATGTGTGGGCGCACAAGAAGCAGAAAAAGGGCACATAAGTAGTAACATCTTTGAATACAAAGGAAAATATTTCATAAAAAGAAACTCATGGAGATAGGTAATTAGTATTTGGATAAGTATCAAAGATTAGTTGCTGTCTCAAAAGGGGGTCAACTGATAGACATATATTGCTATTAGTATGCAAAATAAGCAGATAATGTAAAAGAATTTGCTTTGTTTTGCCTTTTTTTTTTTTTTTTGAATTGTAGTGTCACGCTTGTGGCCCAGGCTAGAATGCAGTGGTACACTCACGGCCACTGCAGCCCCGACCTGCTCAGGCGATCCTTTCCGCCTCAGCCTTCCAAGTAGCTGTAACTACAAACACACGCCACCACACCCGGCTAGTTTTTGTGATTTATTGTAGAGACGAGGTGTCACCAAGTTGCCTAGGCTGGTCTCAAAGCCCCAAGCTCAGGCAATCCTCTCGCCTCGGCCTCCCAAAGTGCTGGGTTTACAGGCTGAGCCACTGCGCCTGACTCGTTTTATTCTTGTATTTTTATGTTTATATTTTTTTGAGTTGGAGTCTCACTCCGTCGCCCAAACTGGAAAGCCGTGGCACGCTCACGGCCACCCCAACGTCAATCTGCTGGGTTCTGGCGATCCTTCTGCCTCAGCCTTCCAAGTAGCTGGAACTACATGCGCGGGCCTCCATGCCCAGCTAATTTTTTATTTATTGTAGAGACGAGGTCTCACCAAGTTGCCTGGGCTGGTCTCAAACCCATGGGTTCAGGCAAACCACTCACACTGGCCTCCCAAAGTGCTGGGATTACAGGCTAAACCACCCAGGCCAGCCTGTTTTATTCTTTAAAACAAAAATTTGGCTGGATGTGGTGGCTCACGCCTGTAATCCCAGCACTTTGAGAGGCTGGGATGAGAGGACTGTCTGAACCCAGGAGTTCAAGACCAGCCTGGTTAACTTGGTAAGACTTTGTCTCTACAATAAATAAAAAAATTAGCCGGGCATAGTGGTGTTTGCCTGTAGTTACAGCTACTCGGGAGGCTGCGGCAGAAGGATTGCCTGAGGCCAGTAGGTCAAGGCTATAGTGGCCATGAGCATGCCACTGCACTTCAGCCTGGGTGACAAAGTGAGACTCTGACTTAAAAAAAAAAAGAAAAAAAGTAAACTGAGGCCAGGTGTGGTGGTTCAGGCCGGTAAACCCAGCACTTTGAACGGCCAAGGTGGAAGGATGATTTTAGCCCAGAAGTTCAAGGCTACATACAGTAAGCTACAATTGTGCCACTACAATACAGCCTGGGTAACAGAGTAAGGTCCTGTCTCTAAATAATAATAAAGAAAAATAAAAAGGAAAAGTAAGGTTCAAAGAAAAACTTAAAGGAAATAAAGGGAGGGGGAGAGGTAGGGAGATATAGGGGAGATATAATAAAAATGAGGGATGGCCGGGCTCTGTGGCTCAGTCTGTAATCCTAGCATTTTGGGAGGCCGAGGCGAGTGGATTGCCTGAGCCCGCGGGTTTGAGACCTGCCTGGACAACTTGGCAAGACTTCTTCTCTACAATAAATCAAAAATTAACCAGGCATGGTAGCGGGCGTCTGTAGTTCTGGCTACTTGGAAGATTAAGGTGGAAGGATCGCTGGAGCCCAGCAGGTCAAGGCAGGGGTGGCCGGGAGTGTGCCACTGTACTCCAGTGTGGGTGACAGAGTGAGGCTCCAACTAAAAATAAATTTAAAAATATAAATAAATAAATAAATAAATAAAGGTGAGGGATACATAGGGTTAGAACCAAAGACATGCTGGTACCGGCAAACTAGAAGAGAGAAAAAGAAAGGAGATGGGGAAGAGACCAACCAACCAAAATCTGAGCTACAGAGAAAAGACACCAGAAACCTGACAATGCAGAACAACCCAAGAGAATTAGAGACCAAAGTGAAAGTTAAAAAAAAGTTATTTCCTCCTAAATCTTACAAATCAGTTTCCTCCTCTTCCATTCTCCCTCCCACCTCTGCCTTAGTACAAACCTTTTCACAGCCAACCCCACCCTACACATCTCTGTATCTTTTTTTTTTTTTTTTTTTTTGAGTTGGAGTCTCACTTTGCCCAGACTAGAGAGCAGTGGCATGCTCCCGGCCACCGCAGCCTTGACCTGCTGGGCTCCGGCGATTCTTCCACCTCAGCCTTCCAAGTAGATGGAACTACAGGTGCACACCACCACATCCGGCTAATTTTTTGATTTATTGTAGAGATGAGGTCTCACCAAGTTGCCCAGGTGGGTCTCGAACCCGCGTGCTCAGGCAATCCACTCACCTCAGCCTCCCAAAGAGCGGAATTACAGGCTGAGCCACCGAGCCCGGCTATCTCTGTATCTTTTATACTTCTTCAACTGGACTAGAATGCTTCCTTTACTGATCTTCAAAAACTCAGTTCAAATGCCACCTTTTCAGTGAAGCTTCTCCAACTTTCCCAGGTAGAGTTAGCAGTCCCTCTTCTGTACTTTCAGAACAGTTTGTTCTAAAAAACTATCATAACTTAGCTGGGCGTGGTAGCTCGCGCCTGTAGTTCCAGTTACTTGGAAGGTTGAGGCGGAAGGATCGCCAGAGCCCAGCAGGTCAACACTGGGGTGGCTGTGAGCGTGCCACTGTACCCCAGCCTGGGCAACAGAGGGAAACTCCAACTCAAAAAAACAAACAAACTATCATAACATTGGACTGCAATGTATGTCTCCTAGTTTACAAGCAACTCTAGTAGAGGATTCAATAATAAGGATGAAAACATTATACAGATTTTTTAATTGCTTTTCAAGTCCATCTCATTTTATATGACACAATTAGAAGGCTAGATGTCTTGCTGTTTTAAGGAATTCTACAGTGAATCTTCTGGAAAAAATGTATATCTACCCTAGACCTAATTCCTCCCCCAAGACCAACAGGAAAGGTATGTAGCAGTCAAAGAAGGGACTTACTTTATAAAATAAAGGGAGCTCCTTAAACCCTCAATGACAAAACATTAAACTGAAGAAAATAAGTGACTAATAAGAATCTCAAGAAAACTAGAGGACAAGAGGTCAGCAAGCTTAGGAGGCTTTCATGGGAAATTATAAAAGTCAATAATACCCAAAGACAAATAAGCAAAAACATGACTTTGTAACAAAATGTGGAATGATTAGAGTTGTCAAGAATTAGTAGACAGACTAGTAGTTTAAAAAACTGTTAAGGCTGGGCGTGGTGGATTGCCTGAGTCCAGGGGTTCAAGACCAGCCTGGGCAATTTGGCGAGACCTCATCTCCAATAAATCAAAAAATTAGGCCAGGCTCAGTGGCTCAGCCTGTAATCCCAGCACTTTGGGAGGTCAAGGCGAGTGGATTTCCTGAGCCTGCAGGTTCGAGACCCACCTGGGCAACTTGGCAAGACCTCATCTCTACAATTAATCAAATAATTAGCCAGGCGTGGTAGCATGCCTGTAGTTCCGGCTACTTGGAAGGCTGAGGCAGGATTGCCAGAGCCCAGCAGGTAGAGGCTACAGTGGCCGGAAGCATGCATTACACTCCAGTCTGGGCGACAGAGTGAAACTTCAACTCAAAAAAAAAAAAAGAAAGAAAATTTTTAGCTGGGTACGAGGGCATGCGACAGAGTGAAACTCCAACTCAAAAAAAAGAAAAAAGAAAAAAAAATTTTAGCTGGGTATGAGGGCATGCGCCTGTGGTTCCAGCTACTTGCAAGGCTGAAGCAGAAGGATCATCTGAGCGCAATAGATCTAGGCTGTGGTGGCAATGAGCATGCCATTGCCCTCCAGCCTGGGTAACAGAGTGAAATTCCTACTCAAAAATAAATAAAATGAAATAAAAAGCAAAGAAAAAGAAAACTGTTTAGGAAGACAGGTCATAAATTGGTGAAAACACAAATAAGGCTTGGCTGGTGATGAGATGGAACAGTATTGTAGTCACAAAGTACATTGCAGTACCCCGCATCAAACTCTCTCCAAGCCTAGCCTACTATATGGGGAATCAGACTTACCAGCAAAGATGATTTTACAGTGCCTCCCCCCCAAAAAAGACAGCTGGAACAATTATCTCAAACCTGTAAGAAATAAGAGGCCTGGCCGGGCTCGGTGGCTCAGCCTATAATCTCAGCACTTTGGGGGTACAAGATGAGTGCATTGCAACTTGGCGAGATTTCATCTCTACAATAAATTAAAAATTAGCTGGGCATGGTAACGCACGCCTATAGTTCCAGCTACTTGGAAGGCTGAGGCAGACCGATCGCCGGAGCCCAGCACGTCAACGCTGGGGTGGCCGTTAGTGTGCCACTACACTCCAGCCTGGGCAATGGATTGAGACTCCAACTCAAAAAAAAAAAAAAGAAAGAAAGAAATAAGAGGCCCAGCACCCAGAAAGCAAATGTGCCAAGAGCTAATGACAGATCCAAAGAACAAAGCTCAATTTTTTTTTTACCTGGGTGAAATATTCAACAAATCTAACTAATGGGGTTTATCTGAAAACAAATTAACGAAAGAACTAAAGGGATTTTTAGACATCATCAAAGCAGCTTCTTCTCTATAAACTTTCTTAAAAGAAAGGGTCAGTTTTAGAAGGAAGGTTTTTTGTTTGAACAGACAACAATTAATTCCTCCCTTCTAACTAAGAAAAGCCCAATATCCTACTAATAGTAGACTTTATGACTTTCCAGATAAGCAGTTCTTAGCAATGCACTCATTTATTTAAACAGTTCAAGAGCACTAAAAGGTGTCAGGTCTAGTGTGAGGATACAATAGATATACAGAAATAAAAGGCAGACTCTGACCTGGAGCTCCCAGTGTAGCAGGGAGACAAACACTGCAGAGTGGGCAAATGCTAATAAAGATAACTGAGAAGGAAAGGAAGCCAACAGAAAATCCAATCCAGATTTAAGAGCTGGTTCCAAGCAGCTTGAAATATTAGCATATTCAAAGTTCAAGAGATTGAGAACAAATTAAGTAAAAATTTCCCAGTATCTGTGAGATGGAAAACATCATTAGTCTCTACCATTACAAATTAATAAACTGAGATTACCCGTAGTCAGCCAGTCAGACAGCAGGCACTTTTCAGTTTGCCAAAGTCAAAACTTTTCTAAACTTTGACGTTTCCATTTGAAATCCAGTTCAAGTCAACAAAAATGACAAAATATTACATAAAACACAGCAAAAGCTATCAAAAAATTAAGTATGTGCCAGTGTAATATATTTAGATTACGGTATCTCTGCTTCGCTGGGCACTTCACACCACTTGACATTTTCCAAGGAAGGAAAGGAGAGGCAACCTGTATCTTTTTGGGCCTTGAAAAAGCAACCTAGCCAGCTTGATGGCTCAGCCTGTAATTCCGTGCTTTGGGAGGCTGAAGTGAGTGGATTGCCTGAGCCCGTGGGTTCGAGACCCGCCTGGGCAACTTGGCAAGACCTCATCTCTACAATAAATCAAAAAAATCAGCCGGGTGTGGTAGCGCATGCCTGTAATTCTGGCTACTTGGAAGGCTGAGGCGAAAGGATCGCCGGAACCCAGCAGGTCAAGACTGCGGAGGCTGGGAGCGTGCCACTGCACTCCAGTCTGGGCGACAGAGTGAGACTCCAATTCAGAAAAACAAAAAACAAAACAAAACAAAAAGAAAAAGCA
Source organism: Carlito syrichta (assembly GCF_000164805.1). Taxonomy (NCBI): domain Eukaryota; kingdom Metazoa; phylum Chordata; class Mammalia; order Primates; family Tarsiidae; genus Carlito; species Carlito syrichta. Next base: position 85,957 of record NW_007256315.1, read on the forward strand.
ACCTACCCTATTTAGGTAATTCTACAAAGATCTCAGGCAATGACACACTCAATGTGGCTTCTCAGTAAACAGTATGATATCTCTGAATATAAGAACATGTGTTGACTGTTCACTTGACGAACACCTCTTGAAACAGTTGTAAGGTTTTGTTAGTAATTGATAGACTAAATGCACTTTTAAGACCCAAGAGGACATAATATATTAGGTATCATATCTTAGAGTCACAGTTTTTTTCAGTCAGAACGCATCTCTAAAATAAATAGGACTTACACAATATCTGCTTTAAATAGCTTTTCGGGAAAACATTTATATGTAAATGAAGAAAAAATATAAAATATAATGTTTCCAAATGCTCTTGTACTAAAAGGTCTTCAAGGCAGGAGACGTACACATTCTGCAAGTGCTCAAATATTACCTGACGTGTTTATTTATATATCTTAACATCTAAGCAGGTAAAACCCAATGACTAACATCTTACAACAGAGGTTGATGAACTATAGCATGGAGGCACAAATGGAGGCAAAGCCTGTTCTTGCAAATAAAGTTTTATTGGAATACAGCCGAAGTACATTTTCCATGGCTGTTTTCAAGCTACAAATTGTGAAGTTCAGTAGTTGTAGAGACTGTATAGTCAAAACAGTCTAAATATTTACTATAGGCTCCTATACGAAAACAAGATTGTCGACCCATTTTAGAATAAGCAAAACCAACAATCTGACAATATGTTTAGCCTAAGAGTTTATCTACTCTCGAATGAGCTACTGAATATGGTGCAACTTTCAGTGAATTCTTTCCCAAAACATCCAAGTTCAAACCCACATGGAAACAAGTTGCTGCTAATTTATTTCAAAATAAAGTAACTGCTGATACTGACTAAAAATTAAACTTTAAGCTGGGCTCGGTGGCTCAGCCTATAATCCCGCACCTTTGGGAGGCTGAGGTGAGTGGATTGCCTGAGCCCGCGGGTTCAAGACCCACCTGGGCAGCGAGACCTCATCTCTACAATAAATCAAAAAAAATCAGCTGAGCGTGGTAGCGCATGCCTGTAATTCCGGCTACTTGGAAGGCTGAGGCGGAAGGATCGCCGGAGCCCAGCAGGTCTAGGCTGCGGTGGCCGGGAGCGGCCGCTGCACTCCAGTCTCTGGGCGACAGAGTGAGACTCCAACTCAAAAAAGAAAAAAGAAAAAAAATTAAACTTTAAAACAAATAGTGAATTTAAATCTCTTTTTAAAACTGTGCTACATTAATAGAATCAACATACAAACTCACTGTACTTCATTGTCATTCATATTTAGCTAACCACCACCAGGTACCATACTAGTTATTCCTTTACTCCCTACGCTGACATCCTACAACCCACACATCCACCTAGTAAACTAAGTAGGACACTGCCTGTATAAAAGCTTGTTTTCATCCGCCATGACAGAGAATGAGCTGTTAAGTGGAGCATCCAAAATCTCTTCTGGAGGTATTTAGCTTCTGCTATGCTTACTAGTCTAAAAGTCTCAAAGTTCTGCTGAATCTGTCATTCTTAAAATAAGAGAATATTATATAAGTAATGCTAATTTAATTTTGGGGGGAGGTAGAGATGGGGGTGTCTCACTATGTTGCCCACGCTGGTCTTGAACTCCTGACCCTAAGCTATCCTTCTTCCTCAGCGTCCCAAGCATAAGTGTGAATCACCTACTTTTATCAAGCAATGCAACAATGAAAACTGCCTGGAATATTCTGTTTATCAATAAAACAATTTTTGTTTTAACTTTAGCTGTGTGTCTGTTATAACTAATTCTGGCATTGTAAAGGACTATGGTTTAGAAAGTAAAACAATACTGCCTGATAAAACTAGTAAAATAAATATACTAATATTTTTATTTACTGTAAAAGTTACACTTAAAGACTGAAGTCTATAAAATCATCAAGGATTATATTTTTACATATCATTCTTAACAGAATTGAGTCAGCTATGCCGAACTAATACAAAAATGATTAAGTCATTTATTTGCCAGTTATTTTTATCCAGTTAGTAAAATTGGAGATAATGCGAATTCTTATATAAACACAGCTAACTCTAGATTAGCCCCTGCATGATATATCTAAGACATATTCTTAGCCCTAAGTGCTTAATTAAAGATGTATCAATAGCCTGGTCCCTTGCTAATGGCCTGGTCCCTTGCAGTCACAGGTTGTAAACTGATGTTAACGCAAGCCTAAAGTAAGCATTTAACAAGGTCAACATGATGCCAAAATAATCACAGTACAATTAAAGTAAAATAAGTGACTTTCTGATCATTCATACCAGTTTCCCCTTTGACTCTGATGTATCTCCTAGCTATTCTGGATTAAAAGAAAACGGGAAAAAAACATTTAAAAGTACAATCAAGTGACAACCAGTTTACCACAGATCACAAGATTCACACAGAAGTATTATTTTCTGCTTTCATTAAAAGAAACAAGTCAGGCCTTGACCCTATTTCTCACCTGCAGGGTATTCGCAAAACAAAGCCCTGAAGAACCTTCAAAACTAAATCATTTTCTCCAGGCTGTTTTCTCAGGAAGCTGACTTCTGTGAGGTACCAACTAAGGTGAGGAGGGGGGCATTTCTACCAAGACGAGGACGGGCTTGGGGCCTGATCTTTAGAAGGCATCCTGATGAAAAAATGGAAACCCCGCCCCGTTCTCAACTTTCTCGACTTTTCCAGTCCTGTTTTCTTTTACACAATTCAGAAAAGCCAAACTTCCCCCTCACTGCCTGCCTCTGTCTGAGGCCTGCTTCAGAAATTCTGACCGCTAGTTATCCAAGTACCTCCTTAAGGTAGTCTTAAGACTCAGGCCAGCTCAGAAACCAGTAGAAAGGTTTGCCTTCTCGGGTTAAAGGAGGGCGATTACAGGGTTTGGCGGCCAGGTCTGTCAGGAAGCGCAGGGTCGAGAAAGAGGGAGAATTCAGAGACTGGGATCCATCTAGTCCCAGGAACCACCCCCGGGGGAGGCTTGACTGCCCTCGGTACTTCCCTGCCTCCTCAGCTCGGGTGAGGACAGCGGTGGGTCGGGGTCAGGCTTCCCTGAGCTACTTCCTGGTCCGATCGGACTCGCCTTCGGACACCCAATATGCCCCCGGCCCGGCTCCCTCGCCCTTTGCCCTGTCTCCTCCCCTCTCAGTAACCCACCAACACAGGTCCCCTCCCATCTAACATGGCCGCCCCCCCCGACCCACCCCCGACACAGCCTAACCAATCGGGGGCCCGCGGCACCGCCTCCCCCATGCTCATTGGTGCGTCTGCCTCCGTCCGCCTGCCCCATTGGACAGCAAGCCCTGCCACTCAGCTCCGAGAGCTACGCCTCCGAGCCGCTTCAAGCTGCTTTGAGAAGACATATAAACAAATCCCGGGAGGGAGGCCCCTCTCGCCCGTTGCCTCTGGGGCGGGGACGGAAGGGGGAGCGGCTACCCCCGAGACACCCCTGCCCACATACCCCACCCCCAGCCCGCGCCTCCTCGTCTCCTGCCAGCCTGGCTCCAACCTCCGCAGCCCCGGCCCTTCCTCACACGCCCCTCTCTCTCCTCCCCCGCCAGCCTCGCCTCCCCTCCCCTCCCGGCCCCTCCCACCCGCTCGCTGCTCTGACAGGCCGGTTGCCGGCAGCCACGGCCCCAGACTCAGAGGCAGCGGCGAAGGGCCGGGCGGCGCACCACCGGCCTAGCCTGCTGCCCGCTCGCGGGTCCTATCTGCCGCCGCCCCGCGCTTTTATATAACCGTCCCGGGCCGGGGGTGGGGGAGGGGA
>NW_007256315.1:90348-99843 GCF_000164805.1 Carlito syrichta
GCCGGCCTTGGGCCAATCGCGAGGCGTTCTGCAGCTCGGCCAATCAGAGGCCCGACCCGGCTGGGCACCCCTGTCACGTGACACCCGAGGGGCGGGTTGCCGGGAAAAACCAGGAAGAGAGGGCGGAGCGGGGGCTCGGCGCCTGCCACTGCAGCGTGGGCGTAGGCTGTCTCTACCCAGCCACACTCGCAGGTTTGTAGAGGTGTTTCTTCTACAAAGGCTTTCATGCAATGTTTCATCAGACCTCAAAATTGTGCGGTGAGGGCTGAAGTGTCCGTTTGCCCATTTTGCAGTTAAAGTTCACTGAAACTTGAAGGGGCCATGGGAACGTGAATTTAATTAGTAGGGAGATTGTATCGATGCTGTTTTATGGGTGGCCCTCGCATCTGAAGATCTTAAGTAAGAGACTGACCTTGCCTTCAGTCGTTTGTTCATTCACTGCCTCAACTAATATTTATTGAACACGTATTCTCCCCAGACACAGGGATCAATCAGGCTGCGTCTTTACACAGCTGTGCAAACAACGCTTCTAGAAGCACCTAGACAATCAAGCCTTCATAACACTCTGTCCTGAGGTTTTCTTGTGCTTCCTGATTCTATTAATAACAACGACCCTTTATTGAATGTGTACTGTGGGGTGGGCGCATCATCTCAATTAGTTCTCCCTACAAGCACATGCAGTAGTAATAAACCTGTTTTTCAGACGGGGAACCGAAGGCTTAAAGGAGTTAACTTATCCACTGTCAAGCAGCTACTAAATGAGCCAGGACTGGAACCCTGGTCTGTTACCACAGCCTGTCCTTCCAGAGTGCTTTGTGTTTCTTAAGGGCACGCAATTCATCTTCTCAGAACACAACAGAAATCTGTCTTGAGTAAGCACAGAGAAAGGAGGATTGGGGAACAAAGACATTTGGCTTGATTCCTTCAGGATGCCAGTAGAAGTACTTGCTTTTGAGAATGTGGCTCCCGTTTGCATAGATTTAGGGAAGTTGTATGGTGTCATTGTCAAAACCATGGACTTTGGAATCTAAAAGGCTTCCATAGATCATAATCTTTAGCAGAGCCGGACTGGTAATGTTGTTTATCTTTCATGCTTGGCACATATGTAATCATTACATACTAGTTGAATGAATGACCTGGATTTGAATCCTTTTCATCAGGTGTGAACCAACACAAATTATTATACTTCACCTCTCTGAGGCCGTTTCCTCCTCTGTAAGTACCTTATGGAGTTGGTAAGAAGTGAAATAATTCATATAAAGCACTTACCATAGTACCTGACATACAGTAAGCACTTAATGACTGGTAGTATTATTGGATATTTAAGGGCGTCATTTGGAAGATCTACTGTAGACTAAATAGCAAGTAAGGATAACTCACGACTGTAGCAGATTAACAGATAGGTATATGTAGATACCTAAGAGGAAGGTAAAAGAGTACATCTCTCCTTTGTGTTCCTCACGATTCCAAGCACACAGTAGGGCCTCAATACCCAATTAAGAAATGAGTATTTTCCCCTACTACACAGTTAGTAGCAGGGGTATAATTATTTTTTTTTAAGTCTAACACATATCCCATTCTAATTTTGCACATCAACTGGAGTTTAAAATTGAAACCTGAACAGAAAAACTAGCTTGGGAAGTTTGAGCCAAGTGTTCCCAAGTCGTTCACATGAGACTCATTCATGAAATCTCCACGGAATACATTACAGACTATCTTCTCTTGTAATACTATATTTGGAAAAGCTCCGGCAGATGGTTAGCTCTTCCATTGTTACACTGCCCAACGGACACAAGCATTTTCATCTCCTCTGCTGGGCAACAATTCCTTGGAGTCAGGGAGCAGCCAGGTTCATCTCCTAACACGAGCCTCTGCCCATTAAAGGTGCTGATTAGTGAATCGCACTGAACTTCTGCCTTTGCATCTTCTATTGCCTTGGAAAGAAAGAAGTTTTGGCTAAAGAAGACCTTTCTGTCAAGGTTTATTAATGATTATATCCTGCTCTGAAGTGAATGAAATCACTGGCTCCTAATTGCTTTGTGTTTCTCTGAGTTTTAGCCTGCCAGATTCTGCCACAGTCAAAGTTGGCAGGAAACTGGGACTATGGAATCGCACTGACTTGAGGTTCAGGAGGCTCTTCTTGTTCTGGCCACAAAGTAGTGACCAAGAGACATGGTCATTTCCAAAGTGTTGAACCTTGCTCTTGTGGAATAATTTACAGACTGGGATAGCCTGAATAAAAAAAACATGTTTTATACAAATATAAGACAATGGGGAATACAAAACCAAGGATACATAGGACTCCATTGCATTTTTTAAAATATTTATTTTTGATTCAGCAACATAGTCATATAAACATGGTCCAAAATTCTAACAGTACAGAAAAGTACTCAGTGAATATTAAGTCTCCCTCCCAAATGTTTCCTGGCAACTCATATCCCTTTCTCAGAGGTGACCAGTTATCCACACTCTGTGAATCTTTCCAGAAATATTCTTTGTATGTGTAGAGATTCCACTTACTTGAAACCTTCATGTGTTTGGAAAACTACTCTCGGAGCCAAGACCCCAACTTGCGCTCTGCCATTAACTGTAAAGCCCAGAGTGACCTCTCAGCGTTTGTTTCTTCACCATGAGAAATTAGGACAAAAATGAGATGCTCTCTACAATCCTTTTAGCTTTAACACTGAGCCCACAACCTGAAAGAATTAAAACATTGCCACTGGTCCTTGCTTTCCTTATGGCCTGACTTACATTGTGTAAATGGAACCCTGCCTGCTGATCATGCACACATCTTTTATGTGAGTGTAATCATTTCCAGTCTAAATGTCTTCTTTCCGGGCCCCTCTAGACCTGTGTGATTTTTTAAGATTTCACAGCTTTAGAAGTGAGATTAATTAAGTCAAAGCTGGAAGATCTCCAGGAAGAGCTGTGTCCTTCTGACACTGAAAACTGATTTTCTTCCTGAGTATATTGCAGTTCTGCCGAAGGTGAATTGGAAAGATACTAATTGATAGCTGGCAATTGGCATCCATCCTTCATTCATGTCACCTAAAAAATATTCTTTGGGCTGGTCCAACGGCAGTGAGTTATCTCAATTGAATGCTCACAGTCAGTTACAGACCGAATTCCTTGTTCTCTTACCTCTCTTCTCACCACTGCACTTGATCATCTTCAAAAGTGAAAACTGACCGGGCTCGGTGGCTCAGCCAGTAATCCCAGCACTTTGGGAGGCCAAGGCGAGTGGATTGCCTGAGCCTGTGGGTTTGAGACCAGTCTGGGCAACTTGGTGAGACCTCGTCTCTACCATAAATCAAAAAATAGCTGGGCGTGGCAGCATGCATCTATAGTTCTGGCTACTTGGAAGCCTGAGGTAGAAGGATTGCCGGAGGCCAGCACGTCGACACTGGGGTGGCTGTGAGTGTGCCACCGCACTCCAGGCTGGGAGACAGAGCGAGGCCACCTCAAAAAAAAAAAAAAAAAGTGAAAATTAAAGCCAAGTACAGTGGATCATGCCTGTAATCCTAGCACTTTGGGAGTCAGAGGCAGGAGGATCGCTTGAGCCCAGGAGTTCAAGACAAACCTGGACAACGTGGCAAGATCCTATCTCTACAAAAATCAAAAATAAAAATAAAATTTACAACATATAAAAATCAGCCAGGCTCGGTGGCTCAGCCTGTAATCCCGCACCTTTGGGAGGCTGAGGTGAGTGGATTGCCTGAGCCCGTGGGTTCGAGACCCGCCTGGGCAACTTGGCGAGACCTCATCTCTACAATAAATCAAAAAATTAGCCAGGCGTGGTAGTGCGCACCTGTGGTTCCAGCTACTTGGAAAGCTGAGGCAGAAGCATCACTGGAGCCCAGCAGGTCGAGGCTGCAGTGGCCGAGAGCGGCCACTGCACTCCAGTCTGGTCTACAGAGTAAGACTCCAACTCAAAAATAAATAAATAAAACATATAAAAATGAAAATTTTTAAAATTCTTTTTGGGAAGAAGAAAGGTCTCTCAATAGGACACAGTGAGTGCTCTGAGCCTGTTTCTTACTTTCCCATGAGGCACTATGTTTGGTCCCAAAAGTCCATTTCTAGTTGATCATTTATTGATTTACCTTGATTCCTCACCCCACCCCCCTCCCCTTACCTAGCACCAGGCCTGCCATGGGATAGGAGCCTGCTTGACTGAATGAACAGATAATATCTAAATCCTAGTCATCTTCCCTGGCTTAAGATCTTGCCTCTTTCATGGAATCTATTTCTCCCACGTCTATTTCTGCCCTCAGTAATCTCCTTTCCTCTACCACCCAACTGAGCACTTACGTACTTATGCCCTGGTACTCTTCATGTATGTTGGTCATTATTGCTTCAATGAAATCAAGTGGGCATAAATGCTAGCCTAGCCTTGAGTTATGGGGAGTGCAAAGCACTTCATTAGGTAAGCTCATATTCCAGCCTGTGCTTAGTGACAGGTAGGGAAGGAAAAAGAGAGAGATAAAGAAATGGACGTTTGTTGAGCACCTACTGTGTACGCTGAAGACACACACCTTACCCTGGAGGAACTCAGAGCCTAGTAAAGGGGACTGATCTGGAAAGCTGACAATCAACAGTCGAAGAGGTCATCAGAAGGGATGCCCTAGTGCCCTTGTTAAGAACAGGACACATTCAGGTTCTAGAGCAACTCAGAGGGTTTCAGGATTCCATTATCTTCTAAGGCAGCATTCCTCTTAAAATTGTTTATCTAAGACTGGAACCTTTTTTTTTTTTTGAGTTGCAGAGTCTCACTCCGTCACCCAGACTGGAGTGCAGTAGCACGTTCATGGTCATCCCAGCATCGACCTGCTGGTCTCTGGCGATTCTTCCGCCTCAGTCTTCCAAGTAGTCGGAACTACAGGCGCATTCTACCACACCCAGCTAATTTTTTATGTATTGTAGAGACAAGGTCTCATCAAGTTGCCTGGGTTGGTCTCGAACCCATGGGCTCAGGCAATCCACTCGCCTCGGCCTCCCAAAGTGCTGGGATTATAGGCTAAGCCACTGAGCCTGGCCAAACACTGGATCCTTTGAAGACAATTCATCATTCCTATGGTTTGGGGTTTTGTTCTGTTGTCAGTGCTGTGCTGAACATACCCTGTAAGTATCAGCAAGTACAACTGATAGCAAACCAGGAAGCCGAGGAACAAGAACAATCTAGCATTTGTTGGAGGAAAGACTCCCAAAGGACTGGCACAATAAGACACTCTGTTGGGGAGGCCAGAAGTGGGAGGAGGATAAAGACAGAAGGTGGGGGAACAGATGGATAAGAAGCAGGAAACGTGACCTGCGGCCACGAGCGTGGGTTGTGGCTCTGCAAATGGAGGTCTGCACCCAGGGACCTGGCCTAGCGGAATCCTGTGGCGCTGGATGCCTGGTGAGGGAGGAACAGTTCAGGGTGCTTTTCAAAGAAAAGCAGTAAGTAGTAAGGGTTCAGAGAACCGATGGCAGAGTTAGGGGTCCTAGGTATCCTAATTATTTGCTTAACTCACCAATCCACAGTCATACATTTTCCTCAGCAAAACTCAGGACTGTGCCTGCCAGTCCTTTTGAATTTTCATCTTGTTTTCTCAAGGCCCAGACTCCAAGATGGGATGTGTAAGATAAATGGGTACAACATTCTGCAGTCGCAGGAGTGGGAGAGAAAGCGCATTCAAACCTGAATGCCAACTGCAGAGTGTCCTGTGTGAAGAGAGGCAGGACCAGGAGAAAGGACTGAGTCTCCTTCTTACTCAGCCTCCATAACCAGTACCTCCCACCAAGGCTCCTGCAGGGCTGTCTCTGCCTTTCCATGTCAACCAAGAACACCCGGGCAGTGTCTCCTTCACTCAGGCTAAAGCCTGAGGGTCTCTGTCTGCAGGAGTCTTGGGGAGCTGGCTGCAGTCATTCCCGGTGGTCCAAAAGCCAGTCAACCTGACACGAGGGGGGTCTCTTGTCCACTTACCCAGTCACCTCTCCCCAGCTCAGCAGAAGACAAAGCCACCTTGCAGAAGACTGGGAGTCATGGTGAGAATTTAAGTGGGGATTAGGACAAAGTGGGGGTGGTTCTTGCCTCCTCCTCACAAAGGGAGGAGTGACACAGGTTTAGGCTCCTGGAAACACCGTGGGAGAAGGGAGGACCTGGTGGGCGGTTTTCTTCTCTCCTCTCTGGGTGGGGAACAGAGGAGTTGGAGCAGTAGAAAGGCAGAAAATGGGTACTACAACTCTCAGCCCTGCCTTGACCCAAGTAAATCTGGCAAAGCACAAGTTAACATATGTAATGTCCTCAGGGCCTGGCACACGATAAACACCAGGTTAAAAGATGGCCATTGTTATTGTTAATAACCAGGGTTCTGATCTTTTCTGGGGGTCTGATGAAAGCCACAGACCTGTTCGCAAAAAAACACAAGTATACAGACACCAAATTCTGTAGGTGCTTTCAGGGGTTACAGACGGTTGTGGATTCCAATTAAGGCTCAGGGAGGTCAGAGGGACACATTCTAGTATGCAGAACTAGCTGCATAATTTGTGGGGCCAAGTGCAAAATGAAAATGCAGGGACTCTTATTTAAAAATTATTAACAATCTAAATAAGAGAGCAGAGCATCAAACCAAGTTGCAGGGCCCTTCTTAGCAAGAGGCCCTGTGTGGCTGCCCATGAAGCTGATCCATAAGACCTTAGAGCTCTAAGTCAGACAGTTATACCCTTGCTTTAGCAAACTCAATACCTAGAGACTTGAATTTACCCAAAAAAAAAGTTGATCTCTAGGCCAGGCATGGTAGATCCTGCATGTAATCCCAGCAATTTGGGAGGTTGAGGCAAGAGGACTGCCTGAGCCCAGGGATTCAAGACCAGTCTGGGCCACGTGGCAAGACCTTATCTCTACAACAAAATAAAATAAATCAGCAGAGCATGGTGGCATGTGTCTGTAGTTCCAGCTATGGAAGGACCACCTGAGCCCAGCAGGTCAAGGCTGTAGTGGCCATTAGTGTGTCATTCACTGCAGCCTGGGTGAGAATGAGACTCTGAATTTTTTTTAAAAAACTGATTTCTCACTTTTTTTCCCCCAAGCCAACTTTCAATGAATGAACATTTATTGAGCACCTACTATGTACAAGACTGTAGGGATCAAGCAAGTGAACAAACTGAGATTCTGACCAGTAATGCTTCTGTAGCCTCTGGAAAAAGACTTGAGAACCATACAATTGTGGTGATGGAGACAAGCAAAGGTTGCTTTGGGAATGGAGGGGCCACACCTCAGAGAGGAAATAAGGTGGAGAAGTACCTCTAGGACATGCCCCTGGGGCTAAGTTGAGAGGGTGGTGGGGTTCCAGGCCTCCCAAAGTACTGAGATTACAGGCATGTGTTTCGGCACCTGGCCCCTGATATATTATTGATCTGCTTCTCCAACTATAAAAGAAGAATATGTGTAATCCCAGCACTTTGGGAGGCTGAGGTGGGAGAAGTCCCTGAGCCCAGGAGTTTGAGACCAGCCTGGGCAACATAGCGAGATCTCATCTCCACAAAAAATTAAAAAATTACCCAGGTGTGGTGATGCGCACCTGTGGTGCCAGCTACTTGGGGGGCTGAGGTGGAAGGATCCTTTGAGCCCAGGAGATCAAGGCTCCAGTGAGCCATGATTGTGCCACTGTACTCCAGCCTGAGTGACAGAGTTGAGACCCTGACTCTAAATAATTAAATAAATACACATTATTAAAAGAAATGTGTGTCCCACTTACCCCTGGGATAATGTCTGTAGTAATATTTTGTAAGCTGGGGTATGCATGGTGCTGACAGCCAGGGCCATTCACAATGGCTGTCCCATGCAGGGCAGCCATGTCTCCTCTTCCCTGCCTGCCTTTAGGAGTGGGTGTTCCTCAGGTCTAAAGGCAGGCAGGGAAGAGGAGACGTGGGAGTCAGGGCCATGGGGGCAGGACACTTCCCAGGGACAGGTTCTAATAGAGGGAAGGCACAGCCTGGGTGAGCAGCTGGGAGTGAAAGAAGGGAGTGAAAGAACCATGGGGCTTTTCCTAACCCATGTGGGACCCCAGAACAGTAACGCCCCAGGCTCCCACTCTTCCCTGTGGGCAGAATGACAATCATGTCCCCATGCTGCAGGGCTGAGTTATAACGGCACTCCGTCTTGCACAATGGAAACAGTTAACCACAATCTCTCTGTTAAGGAAACAGTTAACCACAATCTCTCTGTTAACAAGCTGATTTACATTGATTCACAATAGCTTCAGTGTTGCCTGGGCAACTTGGGGAGACCTCATCTCTACAATTAAAAAAAAAAAAATTAGCCAGGCGTGGTAGCACATACCTGTAGTTCCAGCTACTTGAAGTCTGAGGCAGAAGGATCACTGGAACCCAGCAGGTCCAGGCTGCAGTGGCCGGGAACGTGCCATTGCACTCCAGTTTGGGCAACAGAGTGAGACTTCAACTCAAAAACAAACAAACAAAAAAATCCAGCTAACTTCATTCCCCTGGCCCTTAATAACTTGAAGAAAAAAAGGTATATGTGTGTCATATAATGTTTGATGGACATACAACACTTCTGACAATGGTTGCCCCCAAAATACACTCTTTTTTCCTGATTATAAAAGTAATGCATGCTATTTGTGGAAAATTTGGGTAACACATGAAATTGTAAAAGAAATAATCACAGCCAGGCTCGGTGGCTCAGCCTGTAATCCCACGCCTTTGGGAAGCTGAGGTGAGTGGATTGCCTGAGCCCACGGGTTCAAGACCCGCCTGGGCAGCAAGACCTCATCTCTACAATAAATCAAAAAATCAGCCAGGCATGGTAGCGCATGCCTATAATTCCGGCTACTTGGAAGGCTGAGGCGGAAGGATCGCCGGAGCCCAGCAGGTCGAGGCTGTGGTGGCCGGGAGCGGCCACCGCACTCCAGTCTGGGCGACAGGGTGAGACTCCAACTCAAAAAAAAAAAAAAGAATCACTTTCAGCATTTTGTTCTAGTTCCTAGCAGGCTCTTTTCTATGTACAGAAGTTTAAAATCCTAGGTTTTTTCTCTTAACATAATATTCTATTATCTTTTTTCTATCAATATTTTTATTTTGATATTGTGGGGTACAGTTAAGGGTTAGGTATACAAATATGCCTCGTTCAGGCACCCTTGTTGATAAGGGGTGTCTCCCCATCTATTATCTTTTTTTTTATTAAAGTAACTTCTGCTGTTTCTTTTAACTAAACTACTACATTTTCATTGGAGAAAAATGCTGAATAGAAAAGAAAACGAAGATCATTTGTAACTAGCATCCAGAAATAAGCAATGTTAGTTTTGCTGTCTTTTAAGCATCTCGTTATTTTGGGCATTAAGGCTGTTTACAATTAATCAACTGTGATAAATATCCTTTACTATGTTATTATGCTTTGTACTTTTTTCCCTTTGAAATTATGGATTTTCAGCCGGGCTTGGTGGCTCAGCCTGTAATCCCAGCACTTTGGGAGGCTGAGGTGAGTGGATTGCCTGA
>NW_007256315.1:99986-137466 GCF_000164805.1 Carlito syrichta
CAAAAAAAAAAAAAAAAAAAAAAAAAAAAAGAAATTATGGATTTTCTACAATTCATTTCATCCACTCAGTTCTTGAGAGACAGTTGAAATAAAGGGACTGGGGGAGAGTAATGCAATTTTGCTTTAGTCTCCATCTCCATTTTAAACACTATTGTTCTCCCAAACAGAAGAGAGCTTTTGCATAGAGGGAGTAACAAAAGTGTTCTAGAATGCCAAGTTATGTTTTTAAGTATCATTTAAATTTTGTTAATAAAGGAACAATTGACTCTCAATTCTTAGAAGACAAAATCCAGGGCTGAAGTTCCATGAGTCTGGACAACATTTAAAATAATTTCTCTCTCTTTTTTTTTAATGAGTTAAGAAAGGTAAATTTATTAAAAAGATACATTGTGAAGGGCACAATGAGAGAACAGCAGCAAGAGTGTCTACTGTCTGCTGCCTAAAATAATTTCTCAATTCTAAATCGGCCTCAGCAAGGCCAATCACCTTCCACTGCTAAAAGTTGGCAAGATACAACACAAAGTTGCTACTCCTAGAGCAATGTAAGAGGAAAGATATGATAAAATACTACTGGGCCAGTGACAAAGGTACAGACATTATATACTTAATGAAGACAACAAAAACAATGCTAAGAGAAACCAATGGAGACTTAGACTCCATCTTCAAAAGCCTGCCAGCAATACTTCCATCCTGGTATAGAAACTAGTAGAACCTGGAAGGGACAAAAGAGCGTGGCCTAGCCTCTTAAGCTAGGATTGCTTCTGGCTCAGAGTTCAGGACTGGGGGCCTGGGGCGAGTGCCTTTTATTTTTTTGTAAGCTCTCTGTCCTCAAGTACAAATGACTATCATTTTTCTACAGATGACCATATGTAGAAAAAAAAAATCACTCAGCTATCCCTCTGGGTCCTAGCTTAATATTAAAGCACTGTCAATGTGCCCTGGGGATTTGGCCATTTCTTTGGAAAATACCCCTTGTGGATTATTATAATTTAAATGTCATCTACACAACCAACATCTAATTTAGTAACAGACAGTAAAAAGGTTTGTACTATCCCTATTTTATAGCTGAAAATACTGAGGCTCAGAATTTAATGATTTCCCCCAAGTTACATAGGAAGTGACGGAGTTAAGACTGCAAACCTACGCTTTCTCTTAGTCTAATGACCGTCCCAGGGGACCACACCACATCCACCTGGAAAGGCTCTGGAGCAGAACCTCTTCAGTATTCTTTGAAAAGGCTAGATGGAGCTCCTTCTAATCCAGGCCCAAGCAAACACCGAAGCAAGGGAACTGTTCAAAGAAAATGTGGCTGGGCTCGGTGGCTCAGCCTGTAATCCTAGCACTTTGGGAGGCCAAGGTGAGTGGATTGCCTGAGCCTACAGGTTCAAGACCAGCCCTGGCAATCTGGCAAGACCTCATCTCTACAATAAATAAAACAGTTAGCTGGGCATGGTAGCACACACCTAGAGTTTCAGCTACTTGGAAGGCTGAGGTAGAAGGATTGCCAAAGCCCAGCAGGTTGGGGAACGGAGTGAGACTCCAGCTCAAAGAAAAAAAAAAAAAGAAAAAAAATGTGGGCTGGGCACGGTGGCTCACGCCTGTAATTCCAGCACTTTGGGAAGCCAAGGCAGGAGGATTGCTTGAGTCCAGGAGTTCAAGACCAGCCTGGGCAACATAGCAAGACCTCATCCCCACACAAAAAATAATAAAAATTAGCCAGGCATGGTGGTGCTTACCTGTAGTCCTACCTACTCAGGAGGCTGAGGAGGGAGGGTTCCTCAGCCCATGGTTTGAGGCTGCGGTGATCTCCAGTCTGGGAGATAGAGTAAGACCCCAACTCAAAAAATGAAAAGGGAGGGAAAAAGACATTGGAGTCTGCTGCATAGAGCCTAGGGTGAGAGCTGGGAAGGTTTCAGACTCACCCCAGCAATAACGGGCTGCAGGGCTTGGGGAATCTGGGAACACAGCTGCAAGACAAACATGCTCCAGTGTGCCAGTCAGGATAGCATGCTCAGAGGACTGTCCCAGCAGAGACAACAAACTCTGCTTTCAGGGTGAATGTCTTATTTCTGTGGCATCCTCTTACGTACTCACAGTAACCACCAGCATTGCTTTCTGAGATGATAAACATTTATTAAGGGTCATAAAAGTTGTTATGGTGGGAGACAGCTTGGTCATCTGCAGGGGTAGAACTCTCTTTCACCAGAGTCCCAGCTTGGCTCCCAGCAAGCGTAGCTCCGAGGAAGACAGGGAGGCCAGTGAAGAGTGCTCGATAATGGAAATCAGGCATAAGATCCAACTCCCCAGCCTGACTCTGACCAGCTATGTTAAACTGGGCAAGCAATTCTCCCTGTCTGGACTCAGATTCCTTACCTATCAACAATGGGGTTACCTTATATTATCATGGCTCCCTGAGCTTCAAGTTTTCATTGTTTTATGTATTCCACAATATTAGCTAAAGAGTCCCTTTTGTAAAGTACAAAGTTGCCTAACTCGCAGAAAAATTTCAAGTTCAAAATGAAAGTAAAGAATGAGAAGAGCCGGGCTCGGTGGCTCAGCCTGTAATCCCGCAGCTTTGGGAGGCTGAGGTGAGTGGATTGCCTGAGCCCGTAGGTTCGAGACCCGCCTGGGCAGCGAGACCTCATCTCTACAATAAATCAAAAAATCAGCCGGGCGTGGTAACGCATGCCTGTAATTCCAGCTACTTGGAAGGCTGAGGCGGAAGGATCGCCGGAGCCCAGCAGGTCGAGGCTGCGGTGGCCGGGAGCGGCCACTGCACTCCAGTCTGGGCGACAGAGTGAGACTCCAACTTAAAAAAAAAAAAAAGAATGAGAAGAAACGAAAGCAAGAAAGTCACTTGAACTTGAAACACTTTTGGTCATAAGCATAGCAAAGTAATATGTTCAGACAGTTTGGGAGAAATAGAAAAGTACAAACTGCACAACAGGAAACCCACTCTTGGCTGGCTGTCAAAAAGCCACGAGATGGGGAAAATGCAGGCCTATTTTAATTATCAATTTCTTAAAACTAATAAAGCCCCCAAATAGTGAATTGAGATTGAGATGCCTGCTACCAAAACACCAAATCACCGCCCCGGCCCCGGGCTTCTGATCACTCTAGATTTCTGTCTCGAGTCTGAGGGTGATAAATCTACCTTGATGGCACTCACTGCTGTGTCCTTGTGACTGGTGGTTATCCTCGACCAGCTCACCTCAGAACCATTTTTAAGAACAATGGTAAAACACTGTCTTATAGTGTAACTCTATGTATGCTACCTTATCTCTCCAAACAGCACATAAGCTCGTGAACTTGTGGGGACCCAACATACATATCTTTGGTCCTGGTAGTGCCGTGGCTACAGCAGGCTCAAATGGTTACTGAATGATTAAGAAGTACTTACCAGTCTTCTCAGGCATCCCAGACAGCATGGCAGGGCTTATACATCCAGCCTCAGTTTAGACTAAAAAACCTTTTTTATTTTTTGAGTCAGGGTCTCACTCTGTCACCCAGGCTGGAGTACAATGGCACCATCACAGCTCACTGCAGCATCGATCTCTTCTTGGGCTCTAGCAATCCTTCCGCCTCTGTCTCCTGGGTAGCTGGGACTACAGGCGTGTGCCACAAGGCCTGGTTAATTTTTTAATTTTTTGTAGAGACGAGGTCTCACTATGTTGCCCAGGCTGGTCTCAAACTCCTGAGCTCAAGCAATACTCCCACCTTGGCCTCCCAAAGTGCTAGGATTACAGGCGTGAGCCACTTTGCCTGGCAAAATTGTTTTTTAAAAAGGCATTATTGAGGGATAGAAAAACTTACAAAAATGAGCTGTACAAACATCAAAGCCAGATTTCCATAGAAAGCAGAAAAATAATTTATTCCAAAAGATGGCAGAAATAAGAAATTCACCCTGAAAACAAAGTTTGGTGTCTCTGCTGGGACAGTCCTCTGAGCATGCTCTCCTAACTGGTACACTGGAGCATGTTTGTCTTGCAGCAGTTTTTAAACACTTCGCTGACTCTCATGTGGTGAGGAGACAGGATCCATCTTCAAATCCAGATTCTGAGGAGAGAGCAGCATGTTTCTCAGAAGAACATCCTGTCTCAGGAGAGGGCGTCACCATCTTGTGGAGCAGGTACAGTTTAGAATATGTAGGCACATCGAAGTGTAGAAAAAGGCAAAGGAAGAAACATTGCATTGTGGAATAAGACACTCAACGTGGTGTGAACATTTAAGGCAGCAGACGGCAAAACAGGCAAGGCAAGAAAGGTGGTCTGGGTGTGGAGGTGACCTCCCATCTAGAAAGAATTCTCTTCTTGTGACCTGCAAAACAAAATGGTTCTAGTGACTGGTCCTCATACCTTCCTCAGGAGAGCTAGAGGTTCACATCAGGAAAGTGAATCAGGCCAATACTTTAAAATATGCAGGAGCACAACAAAAAATGAAAAGTGGACTAACCAACTCAGGGTAAGTTTGGGCAGGTTTTGCAGGGTTACAGCAGGAGATCCAATAACCAAGGGCACTGCTGAACTTGTGAACTCACTACGTTACAGAAGCAGGAAGTGAACTGACTGAGACCGACAGAACTGGAGTCTAGTATGTTCCCTTTGGTTTCCAGAGTCTGTACTTTCCCTTCCCTCTTAGGACAAGGAAGCAAGGTGACCACAGGCAAGGCGAGCTCCTCTCCACTTTAGACTCCCAAAGAGCAGGCTGCCCTCTAGCCTGTTCCCCACTCTTGCCAAAAATGTAGGTGACAAATGACAATTTTCTTTTTTTAGTAGCTTTAATTCCACACCATCCTTTCACAGCTAGCAAATATTTAAAGTTACTTTTACACATTAAACTAACAGTGGTCACATGAACTCCTTTATCTAAAGCTTCTGCTATACTATATATATCAACATCAATTTCGCCACATACGCTGCTTTTGAAATTAAAAAGCCAATAAAGTTAGGTACATTGGCTCACGCCTGTAATCCCAGCACTCCGAGAGGTGGAAGTGAGAGGATTGCCTGAGGACACGGGTTTGAGACCAGCCTGGGCAACATGGTCAGACCTCGTCTCTACCAAAAAGTTAGCTGGGTGGAGTGGTATGTGCCTGTGGTTCCAGTTACTTGGAAGGCTGAGGCAGAAGGATCACCTGAGACCAGCAGGTTGGGGCTGTGGTGGCCTTGAGACTCCAACTCAAAAAAAAAAAAATTAGCTGAGTGTGATGGTGGCGTGTGCCTGTAGTTCCAGTTACTTGCACAGCTGAGGTGGCCATGAGTGTGCCACTGCACTTCAGCCTGGGCAACAGAGTGAGACACTCAAAAAAAAAAGTTCCAAGCCGGGCTTGGTGGCTCAGCCTGTAATCCCACACCTTTGGGAGGTTGAGGTGAGTGGATTGCCTGAGCCCGCGGGTTCAAGACCCGCCTGGGCAGTGAGACCTCATCTCTACAGTAAATCAAAAAATCAGCCGGGTGTGGTAGTAAATGCCTGTAATTCCAGCTACTTGGAAGGCTGAGGCGGAAGGATCGCCGGAGCCCAGCAGGTCGAGGCTGCGGGGGCCGGGAGCGGCCACTGCACTCCAGTCTGGGCGACAGAGTGAGACTCCAACTCAAAAAAAAAAAAAAAAAAGTTCCAGCACTTTGGAAGGCTGAGGCAGAAGGATCACCTGAGGCCAGGAGGTGGAGGCTGCAGTGAACTGTGATTGTGCCACTGTACTCCAGCTTGGGCAACAGAGTGAGACCCTGACTATAAAAGAAACGGTAGACAAGTGTTGGCTGCAAAGTCCTATAAGCTGGGGAGTCCAATTCCCCTTGATGGCAGAAAACACCAGGATGCTAGAGACCCCTTAGGCAAGACACTTCAAACAAAATATATACAACTCAGAGGAAGCTAGAAGACTCTTCACAATGTAATAGAAAACCAGCATCAGGCCAAGAAGTGGCAATTCCCAGGGCTACTGTTCCTTGTGGTCCAAAAGCCTCATAAAGCCTTTTATTTAGCCTAAGGATAACTCTCTGTTCTCTTCCTTAGACTGCCACGACAGCCTCTCTGTACAAACCTGTTCCAGGCAGATTATAAATTTTACCTGAGAATACTGAAGTAGTGATTATACATGTTTTGTGTGTTACTTTTCCATGAAGAGTATACTGATTAGATTTCTTCATCGTTCAGGCCCTTTTAACAAAGACCATCAACAAAGGGAAAAATAGGTCTTCACTTTTGAAAAACCATACACGAAGGGGGGATAATTTCAAGCTCAATGACACCAGTTTAAGATAAACATGGGCTGGGCATAGAGGCTCATGCCTATAATCTCAGCACTTAAGGAGGCTGAGGCAGGAGGATTGCTAGAGCCCAGGAATTCAAGACCAGTCTGAATTCTATAAAAATAAAAAAGAAATAAAATAAATGTGAATGAGCATTGTTAAATGGCATGGTCCTGAGGTTTGATTTTGAAAGAATATAAGGAAGCACATATTCTCATCATCTCTGATCTGAAATAGCTGCTTGGAGGGTGGGACCAGAGAACTCAATCAAAGGGTCCATGTTCTCATTTTGCAAGATAAGGGGATCACTAAGGTTACTATCAGATAAAACTAAGAGTGACAATAATATAAAATATTAAGGCCAGAACCAAGAAACCTGTGGGTAAGTGAATGTATTTCTGTTTTTTCTTTTTTGGGTGGTTGGAGTCCCACTCTGTTGCCCAGAGTACAGTGGCACACTCTCTGTCACGGAAGTCTCAACCTGCTGGGCTCAGGTGATCCTTCTGCCTTGGCCTTCCAAGTAGCTGGAACCATAGGCATGAGCCACCACACCCACCTAATTTTGATTAATTGTAGAAATAAGGTCTTACCAAATTGCCAGGGCTGGTCTTGAACCTCTGAACTCAGGCAATCCTCTTGCCTCCACCTCCCAAAGTGCTGGGATTACAGGTGTGAGCCACCGTGCCCAGCTGTGAATGTATTTCTTAAAGGATATGTATGCCTGGCTTAATTTTTAACTGTACTCTTTCATTTCACATAAATTTGCAAAATAATTCCTTCTTAAT
Organism: Carlito syrichta; assembly: GCF_000164805.1. Lineage (NCBI taxonomy): Eukaryota > Metazoa > Chordata > Mammalia > Primates > Tarsiidae > Carlito > Carlito syrichta. The sequence continues at coordinate 107,020 of NW_007256315.1, forward strand.
TCTGACATGTAAGGTTCTGTATTGTAGACGATGAAATACAAGCAGCAAATGAAGAGGTTCTGGGGTTCCATATTTAACAATTCAAGGCAACACACCAGATGAATGGCAAAGACTAGAGAGCCAAATACATTCAGGAAGGGAAGAAAGCACTCTGAAACAAAGTGGCCAGGAAGGAAGTACAAGAATTTGCGAGCTGGGCACTGAAAAAGAAAGCACCAGAAAGAACTGAGAGAGAAGGGGTGAGGGTGAGCTGAGGCAAGAAGGCAGAAGGAATGTTCACAGCAGAGCGTGTTTGCTGAGCTGCTTTCTAAATTAATGAATGTAGCAGGGCAGTGAGAGCAGGAAAAGCCAACTAAAGCTAATTAGGTCAAGACCATGAAAACAGCAGGGCTGGCAGCACTAGGGCCTGGAGGACAGCAGAGAGAAGAAAGGCTGGTTTGAGGGCAGCCTGGGCAGGCTTTGATGGCTGAGTCAAAACCGGACACGACCTGCAGGTTGGCCGTTCTTATCTGCAGTGGCTCATGGGACCGCTGGTAGCTCTGGCAAAAGCTGTGTGCTAACACTATGCATTGCATTTCCAAGGGCATGTGCCCACCTCAATGAGGGACCTCAGGTTAGAGAAAAACAAGTCCTACTATAGCCCATGAAGAACTACTGGAAACGTCTGAGGCAAGCAGACCTGTCTCTGGAAGAGCTACGCCAGAATGACAAACGAGGGTGGGCTCTGCTACATGTACGAGTAGGGGACTCCATCCTAAGTCAGAGCTGCAGAGAGCTGGGGAGAAATCAGGGTGCTAAAGAGGAACAGGAAGAAGGGTAGACATGAGAGACGTGACAAGAACAAAAGGACTTGAGGAAGAGGAGAAAGAAGTGACGACACAAGTTCTGACCCTAAGTGACAGGGACAACTATGACATAGGGAACTGAAAAGGAGGCAAGGCTGAGTCTAAAATGGCTGCCAAATACCCAGCAGGAGCAGTCAGAGTAGAATATATACTCTTTTTTTTTTTTTTAATTGTAGAGACGAGGTCTCACCAAGTTGCCTGGGCTGGTTTCAAACTTGCAGGCTTAGGCTTAGGCAATCCATTCGCCTCAGTCTCCCAAAGTGCTGGGATTACAGGCTGAGCCACTGAGCCCGGCCGAATATACACTCTTTGTTTGTTTTTTTTGAGTTGGAGTCTCACTCTGTCACCCAGACTGGAGTGCAGTGGCCGCTCCCGGTCACCGCAGCCTCCACCTGCCGGGTTCCGGCGATCCTTCCGTCTCAGCCTTCCAAGTAGCCGGAATTACAGGTATGTGCTACTACACCCGGCTGATTTTTTGCTTTATTGTAGAGGTGAGGTCTTGCTGCCCAGGCGGGTCTCGAACCCGCAGGCTCAGGCAATCCACTCACCTCAGCCTCCCAAAGGCAGGGGATTACAGGCTGAGCCACCGAGCCCAGCCGAATATACACTCTTTAACCACAAAACACTTGCACTGTTGGCCGTTTCCCAAGGATGCCTTAAACCCCACAGATTATAAGCCCCTTGGGAGCCCACCCCCTTCTCTGAAATCCCTACTGAGTACTACACACCTCATGAGCATGTAAACATTTCTGGAATGCATAGAACAACAGCTCCCACAGGGCAGAGGCCAAATTACCAATATCCTCTAATACTTCCCTGTCCCAGACTTTATAATAAAATAGAATTTCTGCCCTTTCAGATTGCAGTAAACCATATAAGCTCATCTTCCATACAACAATGGTGTGGTAAACCAACTCACTTGCAGACCACTGGGTCTGAAATCAAATCTACAAGCAGATTCCCAACTAGCAACAGACCCCCCCCTCCCCCAAGGCTGCAGAAAAGTGAACATCAGCAAATACAGCAACCTTGATGTCAGAGTTCCACAAACATCTTCTGAAGCCATACACAGGAATCTACGGGAAACACATAAGGCTGGCAGGGGGCAGAGATGGAGTGAGCACTGTTCTTGGGAGTATTGGACAAGATTTTCAGCCAATTTACAGTCAAAGAACAAAAGGACAAAAAAACCATAAATAAAGTAAGATTTCCAGTCAATAAACATAATGTGCTAAAATTCAGCCTCTTGTCAATTCTGGTCAATTCTTCTATATGAGAAAGAAAATCATGACAATTACAATGATTAAAGTAGCGAAAGATCAGCCATCTGTTTAACAGTGTGTTGTTCAGGTTGAGTCAATTTCATTTGTATAAAACTATTATAAATCTTGACTGATCCTTATTTTTCCCTGCTGAATACCATGTCTGTTCTAAATCTGGTTTCTACATTCCTGTATTACATCTCCATTGTGTAAAAGTGCAAAGTTTAAAAGATCTTTACCATTCTTTAAAGCTCAATCTTTGGATTTTATCACCAAGAAAAGTGAGGCCCTTCTGTCTTAAGAGTTAGACAGAGATTAGATCTTGCTCTTTTTAAAAAAAAATTTGCCAGTGTTCCAGAAAGTGCCAGATAGCAGATCTCTTGAAGTGATCGTTTCATCTTGGGCTCCCAAAGCACTGAGATTACAGGAGTGAGCCACTGAACCCGGCAGGAACTACTTTAATATAGGGGTTTCAAGTAGTTTGTGCTGCAGACCACAGAATAAACGTGAGGAATTTGCCAACTGGTTAACAGAAAGGACACTGAAAAGAAAGGATAGATTAAATCTCTTCAGATTTACCCACCCAGTGTCATTCAGTGTCAAAAGACCTAACTCTCTTATAGGGGAAGGAAGTCAAACTCAGAGAAGCTAAGTGAGAAGCAATTCTGGGACTAGATCCAACTGAGGGCTGAAGTTCTCAGCTTTAAACCCCAATCAGCAGCCTTACCTAACACTGCAGTTGAAAGGAAGGGTAGAAAACAAAAGCACTTGTTGGAAAAGGCAGCTTTAAAAGTGATAGTTTAAGTGTCAAATTTAAAAATCAATATAAAAGGGAAACTAAAATCCCTTTGGGTAAAGACAAAACTCTAAGGAATAAGAAAGCTGACTACTGGCCAGGTACAGTGGCTCATGCCTGCGATGCCAGCACCTTGGGAGGCAGAGGTCTTAAGGACTGCTTGAGCCCACAGGTGCCAGACCAGCTGGGCAATTTGGTGAGACAACGTCTCTACAATAAACCAAAACATTAGCTGGGCATTATGGCATGCACCTGGAGGCCCAGCTACTCAGGAGGCTGAGGCAAAAGGATCACCTGAGCCCAGCAGGTCAAGGCTGCAGTGGCCATAAGCAAGCCACTGCATTCTAGCCTAGGTGACAGATTGAGGCTCCAATTCATGGAAAAAAAAAAAAAAAGCTGACCATTTAAGACTGGCAAGATCCAAGCTGTGGGACAACAGGCACTCTCATATTGTTGGTTAAAATGCAAAAATGTTACAATCCCCATGGAAGGGAATGCAGAAATATCTAGAAAAAGTATACAAGCCTTGAACTCAAAAAGTTCATTTTCAAGGAATCTACTACAAAGGTCACTGGCAAAAATAGAAAATGTCATATGCATATGATGGCACTGTGGCTTTATCAATAATAGCAAAAGACTGGAAAACCCCCACAAGGATTTTCAGTGGTTTCAGTGTATAGAGATCTATATACTAATATGCAGCGATCTCTAGCTGTACTGCTTAGTGAATAAAACAAGGTACAAAATAATGTATATAGTGATGTCTTTTCCGTAACAGCAGTGTGTATGTAGTATATGTGTGTGGGTGTGTATGAATGAATGTATGAATTTGCTTAATCTTTTTTTTTTTGAGTTGGAGTCTCACTGTCGCCCAGACTGGAGTGCAGTGGCCGCTCCTGGCCACTGCAGCCTCGACCTGCTGGGATCTGGCGATCCCTCCGCCTCAGTCTTCCAAGTAGCTGGAACTACAGGCATGCACTACCACGCTCGGCTAATTTTTTTTGATTTATTGTGGAGATGAGGTCTCGCCAAGTTGCCCAGGCGGGTCTCGAACCCGCGGGCTCAGGCAATCCACTCACCTCAGCCTCCCAAAGGCACGGGATTACAGGCTGAGCCAAAGAGCCCGGCTTGCTTAATCTTTGCAAAGTGAAACACTAAAAGGATAGAGTTCTCAGAATATATCATCGCTCTATATTCTATAGTGAGTGCTGTTTTTCATTTTGACTTTGAAAATATGTTTTATATAGTCACAAAATAGTAGCAAATCAAAAAGAAAAAATATTATAGATTAACACAAACATCTCAATTTAACTGTATGGCAAATGAGTGACAAAACCATCAGGGGAAATAATTATTTTAAGTGGCCTCAGAAAACAGCATTCTGTTCTTTATTTGTTCTAAGGACAAATACAGCAGCAAAGAAATCAATAAACTTCTAGAGCCTGGGCAATATATTGAGACCTTGTTTCTACAAAAAATATGAAAATTACCTGGGCAAGGTGTCACATGCCCAAAGTCCCAGCTACTTGGGATGCGGGGGGCAGAGGGGGGCAGGTTACTGCTTGAGCCCAGGAAGTCGAGGCTGCAGTTGAACCATGACTGTGCCACTACACACCAGCCCAGGTGACAGAATGAGACCCTGACTTGAAAATAAATAAATAAACTTTTAGCTATTAGTTACATTGGTGTTATTTTGAAAATACTTTTTATGTATTGCAGAATAATAAAAGTTATTATTATTAAGAACTAAGATTTTTAGCACAGGTGAATGGTATTCAAGTATAAAAATAAAGAAGTTATATAAAAATCCTGTAGTGTTTAATGTAAGTTAGAAATATTGATGTGAAGCCGGGTACAGTGGCTCACACCTGTAATCTCAGCACAGAGAGATTTCAGGAGGCAGAGGCGAGAGGATTGCCTGAACCCACAGGTTCGAGACCCACCTGGGCAACATGGTAAGACCTTGTCTCTACAATAAATCAAAAAAGTAGCCAGGTGCGGTAGCGCATGCCTGTAGTTCCAGCTACCTGGAAGGATGAGGTAGAAGAATTGCCTAAGCCCAGCAGGTGGAGGCTGCGGTGGCCAAGATCATGCTACTGCACTCCAGCCTGGGTGACAGTGAGACTCTGACTCAAAGAAGAAGAAAAAAGGAAATACTGATGTGAACTCATTATTTTTTTTTCTTTTTAAAAATACATACTTCCAGCCGGGCTCAGTGGCTCAGCCTGTAATCCCGTGCCTTTGGGAGGCTGAGGTGAGTGGATTGTCTGCCTGAGCCCGCGGGTTCGAGACCCGCCTGGGCAGCGAGACCTCATCTCTACAATAAATCAAAAAATCAGCCAGGCGTGGTAGCACATGCCTGTAATTCCGGCTACTTGGAAGGCTGAGGTGGAAGGATCGCCGGAGCCCAGCAGGTCGAGGTTGTGGCGGCCGGGAGCGGCCACTCCATCCAGTCTGGGCAAGAGTGAGACTCCAACTCAAAAAAAAAAAGAAAATGAAAAATACATACTTCCTGGCTCTCTCCACTGCAAAGCCTTGGAGGCAACAATACCCTGGCAGCCATGAATGAACCTAGCAGTCATATGCTGGCTTTACCATTCCCACTGAAAGGAACCAGGGTCAACTGGGCTTGAGGACTGACTAGTAAACCAGAGATCCTTTTAGTGGGAAATTTAGAAAGCAACTGGAGAAACAGCTGAATCCAAATCTGGAACAGAAAATATACAAGAGGAGCCTAGGTCATCTAGATGTTGCCAGAAAGTAAGGAAACTACCAAAACTAACATCAAAAGGACATAGAAGCCAGCCTAAACAGGCTCAAGAAAATAATAATTGAATGTAATGATAATAATAAATGAAATTCGGAAGGATTGTCTGAGCCCAGCATATCAAGGCTGTGGTGGCCGTAAGCATGGCACTGCACTCCAGCCTGGGCGACAGAGTGAAACTCAAAAAAAAAAAGAAAAGAAAGAAATCACTTAAAATTAAAAAGACAAGAAAACTTCATAGAATACCCTGAAAGGAACTTGGACACTAACATATACTATGAAAGTTTTAAAAACAAGATTTAAATATGCATTTTGTTTTTCCTGCATTTCATAGTTACTAAATAATCTTCATTGATAAGAGAAAGTTTATCTTTTTTTTTGAGTTGGAGTCTCACTCTGTCGCCCAGACTGGAGTGCAGTGGCTGCTCCCGGCCACTGCAGCCTCGACCTGCTGGGGCTCCAGCGATCCTTCTGCCTCAGCCTTCCAAGTAGCTGGAATTACGGCAAGCACTACCACGCCCGGCTAATTTTTTGATTTATTGTAGAGATGAGGTCTCACACCAAGTTGCCCAGGCGGGTCTCGAACCCCGCAGGCTCAGGCAATCCACTCACCTCAGCTTCCCAAGGCGCGGGATTATAGGCTGAGCCACCGAGCCCGGCTGAAAGTTTATCTTTATATTATAGAAGCATTTCGGCTAATCAAGTGTGGAAGTAACGACAGAATTAGAAAATCATCACTTTGCAATTTCTACTGAAATGATTAATTCAGGCTATGATCACCAAGGGATAAAAATCACTGGACAAAAGGCTGACAGAAAACTTTACAACTAGAGGAAGCAAGTTGTCATTATCTGAACTCAGAGAACACATGTTAGCATCACTAAAAATAGTAGAACCAGACATGTGTCTCCTGATGGGGGCAATATGCAGTTTACAGTATCACCTAAAATGCACTCCCATCAAAAGCCAAAACTACATCAAGTCCAGCATTGAGCATTAACTTCCATTTAACAAAATAATGGAGACAGAAGAACAGATGAAATGACAGATTTCCTGACTTTCAGCCAGTGCCTATATCTTTCCATAACATCATTACTTACTTCAAATGCTCGGGACCAAATGAAAGCTACCAATTTTCTTTTCTTTGAGTCAGAGTCCCACTGTCACCCAGGCTGGAGGGCAGTGCCACACTCACGACTACCAAAGCCTCGACCCACTTGGCTCAGGCGACCTTTCCGCCTCAGCCTTCCAAGTAGGCGGAACTACAGAGACACACTACCACGCCCAGCTAGTTTTTTTTTGTTTGTTTTTTGTTTTTTGTAGAGATGTGGTCTTGCCAAGTTGCCCAGGCTGGTCTCGAACCCCTGGGCTTAGGCAACCCTCTCAACTCAGCCGGGATTATAGGCGTGAGCCATCACACATGGCTGAAAGCTGCCAATTTTCTTTCTTTCTTTCTTTTTGAAAGCAGGATTTATTAAGAGAACAGAAAAGATCCCACAGTGGGAGGGGATCCGAGGAGGTTGCCCAGCTGCCAATTTTCAAAAGGCCCTTGTCTCTCTCTTCACCCAGTGCATTCAGAAACCCTCTTAATTTTTTTTGTGTCTGCTCCCAGACAGAACTAAGCAGCTGAAGTGAATGCTTAGCACACTCTCAAGGAAGGAGAGTTCTGCCCTGCACCAGTGCCAGATGCCACCAGAACAGTGTAGGAAGCAACCAGATGAAGAAGACAAGATGCTGCTCTCCTAGCAGTGTAACACTGTCTCGGAAGGGTTCTGTTCAGACAGCTGACCACTGTTGGAAAGAAACCTTAATTTTAAACCTACAAGCTACCCCTTATAGTTGCTGGAACTCACAATGCCAAGTGTAAGCAGTCACCTTTCTGATCTATGCCTGAAAGAGTGATGCAAGCATAATTCTATAAATCAAACTATTTATTTATCTGTTTTTGAGTTGGGGGGAGGTCTCACTCTATCACCCAGGTTAGAGTGCAGTAGTATGATCACAGCTCACCACAGCCTTGACCTCCGGAGCTCATGTGATCCTTCCAAGTAGCTGGGACTACAACAGGCATGTGCCACCATGCCCGACTAATTTTTTAAAAATTTTTTTGTAGAGATGAGGTCTTGCTATGTTGCCTGCTGGTATCAAACTCCTGGGCTCAAGTAATCCTCTCGCCCCAGCCTCCCAAAATGCTGGGATTAAAAACGTGAGCTACACCTGGCCCAAACTGTATTTACTTTAAAAGGCAGAGTAATAGAATTTTTTTGTTTTTGGTCAGAGTCTCACTCTGTTGCCCATGCTGGAATACAGTGGCACCGCAGCCTCGACCTGCTGGGCTCAGGTGATCCTTCCCCCTCAGTCTTTCAAGTAGCTGGAACTATAGGCACATGCCACCACACTCGACCAATTTTTTGATTTGTTGCAGAGATGAGGTCTTGCCAAGTTGCCCAGGCTGGTCTCGAACCCGTGAACTCAGGCAATTCTCTCACCTCAGCCTCCCAAAGTGCTAGGATTATAGCGTGAGCCACAGCACCCAGTCTGGGTAATAGAATTTAAAAAGAGGCCATTGCCTTGCTAGACTCTGGTGTGGCCATGTGCTCTTTAAGTTATGGGGTGCGTTTAGATGTTCCTGGCTTTGGCCTCCTCCCCCACTTTGAGGAGGTAAAACTTCTCTCTCATTACTTTTAAATAAACTGTATTTTCTAATTTAAAAAAATAAATTATCTTATGAGTAAACTCCTAAGCTTCAGGTAGGGTGAATGGCCTAAGTTCCAAGCTTATTTCTGCTCTTGACCGTGTTTGTTGTCAGCAGCCTGTCCTTGTCAGAGATTAAAATGGACATAAAATTCTGAGAAAAAGTCAAGTCAAACTCTCACAGACTGATAATGCTGATGTGAAAGGTCAAAAGTTTAGTCACCTCCAAGACTGAGCACCATAGAGCATGTCTTCTTCCTCAAGGCCAGTGGTACTTCAGATACCAGATGGTTTCATTTTTCAGCTGTGGTCCAAAGAGAGGGTTGAGCTGGGCCAGAATTGCAATCAGCCAACTAAAAGGAGGAGGGAAGAGGAACAACAGAGTGGTGAAATCATGTTAGAACGTAGTCCTTTTCACTTAGGACGGGAAAAGTGCAGCAGTAAAACTTACATCTAGTGCATCGGGATCAAACCTCCCATGCCCACTGTGCTAAAGGCATATCTGACACCCAGCGTTTCCCAGGACACGTCCTGCCTTCATTGAGATAATCCATAAAGGAGTGAGGCTTCCATCACAGAACGTCTGCCTTTGCTCTCATTGCCCAATGACCTTTCCGAGTATCCAAGACTTCCTGGGTTCGCGACATCTTTACCTCAAGGTGTTTTCACTCATCTCAATTTATCATCACCACTCCCAGGCTGAGGAAAGACAGGCCTTATGTTATCCTTTCTCCAAACATTAAGCCCCACAACCCATATGACACACTCATTTTGACTGGTACAGGAAAGTTCAATTTCAGCATGTTATCTTCCAATCAGACTATAACACTTAAACTCCCCTTCTCTAATTGCCATCACCACCAAAATAGGTGACAAATCACGTGGGATCCAGTGGAACTGAGCCAAATGGGCATTAAACTTCTCCAGCTTCACAATCTAAATAGCAAGGTATTCCTCTTTTTACAAATTATGGAAAAAGTACAATGGTGTTACATCTTACCTCAAAGTGAAAAGTAAAAAATAGCACAAAGTTATTTTTTAAATTGTATTTACTTTTTGAATTGGGGGTCTCACTCTGTCACCTGCACTGAAGTGCAGTGGCATAATCACAGCTCACCACAGCCTCGACCTCCTGAGCTCAGCCTCCTGAGAAGCTGGAGCTACAGGTATATGCCACCATGCCCAGCTAATATTTTTAATTTCTGTAGAGACAGGATCTCACTATGTTGCCCAGGCTGGTCTTGAACTTCTGACTCAAACAATCCTCCTACCTCAGCCTCCCAAAGTGCTGGAACTCCAGACTTAAGCTACCACACCCAGCTGAAAATTTCTTATAATGCCCACAAAGTTCTAAATAAATGGTTTTATACCTGATATACTAATTAACATGCCCAATAAAGTTTGAGAATCACTGAGCAAAGACTAAAGGCAAAACCAAAAAGAAAAATGGTATGCAAATGTCCGGCTATTTAAATTGTTAGTTCATAGGGGTTTGGTTGGGGTCCTGTTGATTGCAGAACCAAGGCAAGAAAGTCAACCACTCAGACAACCAGTACTAGCAGGGAAGAAAGCCTTTCATTCCAGTGATATCGGCCAAGGAGAACATGTTTTCTCATCTCTCTGAAGTCAGGGGCTTATATAGTTCAGCAGGAACAGAGAAAACAGGAATTAGGGAGGGATAAGGAAGAGAAAGTGGTAAGGAGGAGTTGGGGAGAATTAAGAGAGGAGGTTGTTTACACCTCCTCTGCCATCCCCTTGCGCCTGAATGCAGTAATCTGTTGAGTTTCAGTTCCTTGATACTGTAGAGCTGAGGGTCAGTTCCTGAGAAAGGAACCCAAATAAGACAAATGTAAGTTTCAAGTTTTAAGACCAGAAGGATCAATCACTATGTTTATTTTTTAAAAAGCTGGGCACTGTGGCTCACACCTATAATCCCAGCACTGTGGGAGGCTGAGGAGAGGACTGCCTGAGCCCAGAGGTTCGAGACCAACAACTTGGCAAAGACCTCTTGCAACTTGGCCAGAACTCGTCTTGACAATAAAAAAACAAAAAATTAACTGGGCATGGTGGTATGCACTTGTAGTTCCAACTACTCGGAAGGCTTAAGTGGAAGGATCACCTGAGCCCAGCAGGTAGAGGCGGTGGTGGCCGTGAGCCTGCCACTGCACTCCAGTCTGGGCGACAGAGTAAGCCTCCAACTCAAAATAAAAAAAAAAAAATTTAATGAACACCCAACTAGGTTCCAGGCCCCAGGAATACAACAGAGAAAATGAAATGTCACTATCCTCATAGAACTTACATAATGTCAGGTAATAGGTGTTATGAAGGAAAGAAAGTAGGGAGAAGGAATAGAGAATACTTTACTCCCTATTCTGGGGAAATACTACACTTTGGTAGGGTGATCAGGGAAGGAAGTAACACTAAAGCAGAGACCAGAATGGAGTAGATATACACACTGCCTTTAGTTCCTATTCAAAATGCAGCTGACCCTTGAACAACATGGGTTTGAACTGTGCAGGTTCGCTATGTGCCTGGGTCCACTTATACACCTGCCTCTCCTGCCACCCTTTCCTCCTCCTCCTCCACCTCTGTCACTCAAGACAGTCAGAACAACTCTCCTCAACCTACTCAACATAAAGACCACAGGATGAAGACCTTTATAACAATTCACTTCCACCTAATGAGTAGTACATGTATTTTCTCTTCTGTATGATTTTCTTGCTTTTAATTTTTTTGTAGAGATGGGGTCTCACTACCTTGTCCAGATTGGTCATGAACTCCTGGTCTCAGGGAATCCTTCTGCTTTGGTCTCCCAAAGTGCTGGGATTGCAGGCTTTCTTATGATTTGCTTAACACTTTCCTTTCTCTAGCTCCCTTTATTTTATTTTAAGGACACAGGATATAATACGTATAACTGACAAAATATGTGTTAATAGACTAAATTATCAGGTTTCTGGTCAATAGTAAGCTATCAGCAGTTAAGTGTTTGGAGAGTCAAAAGTTAAACATGGATTTTTGACTGCGCAGGAGGCCAGCACCCCAACCCCTGCATTGTTCAAGGGTCAACTCTGTATGGTTTGATTAGAACGCCTCTCATGGAGGGGGAGGTTATGGTAAACAAACAAGCCCAACCTTCAACTACTGCTCTGAGAGAACGAAATTTTGTAACTTACTGCAGTCCCCTCTGCATGAGATCTAGAGAATCTCCAAAGAAAAGGAGATATATCCCTATTATAGTCTCCTTCTAAACTTTCAGGACTTTAAAATTCCCCTATAAGAGGGGACCAGCCAGCCAGGCTCGGTGGCTCAGCCTGTAATCCCACGCCTTTGGGAGGCTGAGGTGAGTGGATTGCCTGAGCCCACGGGTTCGAGACCCACCTGGGCAGGTGAGACCTCATCTCTACAATAAAATCAAAAAAAAATTAGCCGGGCGTGGTAGCACGCGCCTGTAATTCCGGCTACTTGGAAGGCTGAGGTGGAAGGATCGCCAGAGCCCAGCAGGTCGAGGCTGCGGTGGCTGGAAGCGGCCACTGCACTCCAATCTAGGTGACAGAGTGAGACTCTGCCAAACACAACTAAGCCATTATCTGGTTGAATCTGTTTTCTTTTATCTGCTGTCATTTTTAGAACTCTTCCAATCACAGGATCAAAAGGCTGATTCTGATCACCAATGAAGAAATTGCTGAAGAATGAGCCAGCACCTCGTCAGAGGCTTGAGCCTCCAGAAACAAAAGGTGGTTTTGTGACAGGAAACATGACACCTGAGGAAAGGTACACTATCAGATCCCAGAGGGTGAGTGCTCACGCTGACTCACTTTATAAACAAAAGGTTAATTCAGATGCGATTTTCTGATCTGTCCTTAGAACCAGGGTATTAAACACAAACACAATACCAAGACTTGTAGGTGAGGTTTAACATCCATCTGACATTATAAAAAGAGAAAGGGGAGAAGAGCAGAGGCAGACACACTGGAAAGCTCTGCAGCTGCAGTCAACACTAATGGTGCAGAGCTAAGAGTCATGGAAAATTCCACACAAACCTAGGATTTCCCCAATCCCAGTAGGCAATACAAGCTGCCTGGAAAAACACTTTGTAAGAGACTAAGATAACTGGCCAGTGCTTGATAATACGAAATAAGGAAATATGTTAGAACTAAACTCGTTCATCTCCTTTCATAACAAGAATGTCCAGCATGGAATAACACCACACTGTAGCACTGTGTAGGACATTGTACAGCAGTGGTTCCCTTCCTTGGCTGCACATTATAATCACCCAATAATGAGGCTGTACTTCTGAGAGTGAAAAAATACACAAACTGTTTTCTCGGCTCTCACACCACAACAATCAACAGAGAAGACATCTGTGACCAAATGGGTGGTGATGTCTAACCACTAACAAGTAAACTATCAGTTCTGCAGTGGACCCGAGCTAGGTGCCTCCCAATTCAATTCTGACCCTATCTAGGTACACTATCAGATCCCACAGGGTGAGTGCTCAGTTCCGCACGGCTGCCCTCACTTTCAATGCCAATTGCAAGCCCCAGGTGGGTCTACCTGTGCGTCTGATCGACCAGTTATCAGTCAGAGATTTCCCTTGCCCCCTTAGGTTCAATTAATTTGCTAGATCAACTGATACAACCTCTGGTTTATTATAAAGGATATTACAAAGACATAGATGATGAGACACACAGGGCACGGCATGGCAAGGGGCAGGAAGCTCCCATGCGCTCCTTGGGCACAGCACCCTTCAGGAATCTCTGCATGGTTAGTGATCAGAACCCTGTCCTTCTAGGTTTTTTTGTAGCGGCTTCATTACGTAGGCATGACTGATTAAACCACTGGCCACTGGTGATCAGTGTAACTTTATTCCCTTCCCTCTCCTCCCTGGAGGCTGGTGGTGGCACGGAAGGTCCCAGCCCTCTAACCCTGCTTCTCTCTGGAGCACAGTGGTGCAATCACAATTTATTGCAGCCTTCAACTCCTAGGCTCAACAAATCCTCCTATCTCAGCTTCCTAAGTAATTGGGAGTACAGGTGCACACCACCACATCCAGCTATGACTTATTTTCCTTTGGGATGGTTAGTCATGGGATTGTTGGATCATATGATATTTCTATTTTTAGTTTTTGGAGAAATCTCCATACTGTTTGCCATAGTAGTTGTATGAATTTTCATTCCCTCAGTGTTCCCTTTTCTCTGCATCCTTTTTGTCTTTTTAGTAATAGCCACTGGCTGGGCGTGGTGGCTCATGTCTATAATTCTAGCACTTTGGGAGGTCAAAGCGTGAGGACTGCTTGAGCCCAGGAGTTCAAGACCAGCCTGGGCAACATAGTAAGACCTCGACTCTACAAAAACAAAACAAGTCAGAAAAATTAGCAGGGCATGGTGGTACATGCCTGCAGTCCCAACTACTTGAGAGACTGAGGTAGAAGGATTGCCTGACTCCAGGAAGTTCGGACTACAGTGAGCTGTGATCATGCCACTGCACTCCAGTCTGGGCGACAGAATGAGACTCCTACTCAAAAAAAAAAAAAAGGCTGAGGAGGAAGTATCGCCGGAGCCCAGCAGGCCGAGGCTGCGGTGGCCAGGAGCTGCATTCCAGTCTGGGCGACAGAGTGAGACTCCAGCTCAAAAAAAAAAAAAAAAAAAAAGCCCAGGCTCAGCCTGTAATCCCACGCCTTTGGGAGGCTGAGGTGAGTGGATTGCCTGAGCCTGTGGGTTCGAGACCCGCCTGGGCAACTTGGTGAGACCTCATCTCTACAATAAATAAAAAAAAATTAGCTGGGAGTAGTAGCGCGCACCTGTAGTTCCAGCTACTTGGAAGGCTGAGGCGGAAGGATTGCCGGAGCCCAGCAGGTCGAGGCTGCGGTGGCCGGGAGCGGCCACTGCACTCCAGTCTGGGTGACAGAGTAAGACTCCAACTCAGAAAAAAAAGAAAAAAAATAGTCATTCTAACTGGGGTAATATAATATCTCACTGTGGTTTTGATTTGCATTTCCCTGATAATTAGGGATGTTCAGCTTTTTTTTTTTTTTCCACATTATCTATTGGTCACTTGTATGTTTTCTTTTGAGAAATGTCCATTAATGTCCTTTGCCCTTTTTTTTTTTGAGTCAGACATCATTCTGTTACCTAGGCTGGAGTGCAGTGGCACAATCATGGCTTACCACAGCCTCAATCTCCGGGCCTCACGTTAGTCTCCCAAAGTGCTGGGACTACAGGCACATGCTACCATGCCTGGCTAATTTTTTTAATATTTTGTAGGGATGAAGTCTGGCTATGTTGCCCATACTGGTCTTGAATTCCTAGGCCCAAGCAATTCTCCAGTCTCAGACTCCCAAACTGCTGAGTTTATAGGAATGAGCCAGCACACCCAGCCCTTTGCCCATTTATGTTTGTTTGTTTCAGTTGGAGTCTCATTCGGTCACCCAGACTGGAGTGCAGTGGCCGCTCCCGGCCACCGCAGCCTCACCTGCTGGGCTCCGGCAATCCTTCCACCTCAGCCTTCCAAGTAGCCAGAATTACAGGCATGCGCTACCATGCCCGGCTGATTTTTTGATTTATTGTAGAGATGAGGTCTTGCTGCCCAGGCGGGTCTCGAACCCGCGGGCTCAGGCAATTCACTCACCTCAGCCTCCCAAAGGCACGGGATTACAGGCTGAGCCACTGAGCCCGGCTCCTTTGCCCATTTTGTTTTGTTTTGTTTTTGAGTTGGAGTCTCACTCTGTCGCCCAGACTGGAGTGCAGTGGCCGCTCCCGGCCACCGCAGCCTCGACCTGCTGGGTTCCGGCGATCCTTCCGCCTCAGCCTTCCGAGTAGCCGGAATTACAGGCATGCGCTACCACACCTGGCTGATTTTTTGATTTATTGCAGAGATGAGGTCTCGCTGCCCAGACGGGTCTCGAACCCACGGGCTCAGGCAATCCACTCACCTCAGCCTCCCAAAGGCACGGGATTACAGGCTGAGCCACCGAGCCGGCTCTTTACCCATTTTTAATGGGATTGTTTGTTTTTACTATTGAGCTGTTTGAGCTCCTTGTATATTTTGGTCAAAGACAAAAGATGTATACAATCTGAAGAGAAACCAGAGTATATGTTTTGGATATTAGCTCCCCATCAGATGAATAGTGTACAAACATTTTCTCCCACTCAAGAGGCTGTCTCTTCACTCTGTTGATTCTTTCGCTATGCAGAAGCTTTTAAATTTAATATAGTGCCATTTGTTTATTTTTGTTTCTGTTGTCTGTGCTTTTGAGGTCTTAGCCAAAAAATCTTTGCCTAGATCAATGTCCTGAAGAGTTTTCCCTAATTTTTCTTCTAGTTGTTGTATAGTTTCAGGTCTTAACGTTTAAGTCTTTAATCCACCTTGAGTTGACTCTATGTATAGTGAGAAATAGGGGTCCAGTTTCATTCTACTACATATGGGTATTTGAAACTTTTGTGAATTTACTTTTCATGCTGTTTTTAATGTTTTAAATTAAGCACACACATAGTCACTTTACCAAAAAAAAGAAAAAGAAAAAACCAACAGACTGAGCACGGTGGCTTACACCTATAATCTCAGCACTTTGGGAGGATTGCTTAAGCCTAGGAGTTCAAAATCAGCCTAAGCAACATAGTGAGGCCTCGTCGCTACAAAAAAATTAACAACTTAGCCAGGCATGGTGGCACATCCCTGTAGCTACATAGGAGGAGACATAGGTGGAAAGATCACCTAAGCCCAGGAAGTCAAGGCTGCAGTTGAGCTGTGATCATGCCACTGCACTCCAGTGAGACCTCCCCACAAAAAAAACCCAACAAACCACAGTTCAAGGAAATTCCTTGGGAAACAGCCCAGGCCCGTTCATTTGAAATTTCAGAGAGGAATTTCCCTACCTCTAGCCAGCTGAGCTCTGTGCCTGTCCTTCTGACTGCCTCCTGACTTAAATTTCCCTTTAAAGTTGATAAACACGCGGAGAACTGGAAGAAGGAAAAAAAATGCACTCTGAATTGATGGAAGTGGGTGGGGGAAGAAATCATATTCCAATGAATCTATTACTTCATGTGTACAAGAAAGGGAACTCAATGTACCTTTCATGTTTGCCCAGACTGTACATCTTTATAACCTGAAGGCCCGCCTACCAACCACTAGGGGAGTACTCAAACCACTGCACAGCAAGCTACAGTTGGCATGGATCCGAGGTCAAGTCCAAGTTCTGCATCTTAAAAATGAGGAAACTAAGTCCTAGTGAGCTTATCAATACCCCATGGTGAATTAGTGACAGAGCTGGAGGGGGGAACCCAGGGCTCCTGAGCCCCTTACACCAAGCCGATCTTAGAGTAAGGATGAAACATATCAAGCAGACTAGGCGTTTGTCATTTACCACAATCACTGACAGACCATGTCAGGCCCTGAGGATGCAAAGAAGGCCTGGTTGAGGGGCCAAGGTGATGGGACACTGAGCCATGAGAGACAAGCAGAGGAGGGTGCTCGAGTAGAAAGATGCACTAGAGCTCTTGTTCTAGAATCACTTCCCAGCCACTCAGGAGCTCAGCTTAGTTACTAGAATTCTCCCAGGCACAGAAAAGGCTATATCACAAACTCCACTTGGTTCTTTTGTTCCGCATTCAGACATAAGAGAGGAAACAAAGGAAGGGTTATTTCCCAGCTAGATGGGAGAGGCCAGCTAGGACCTCTCTCAGATCCACAGTCCCTCCAGCTGGAACCATGACAGGAACGACCTCTGCCAGCAGGCTCCTTAAGACTGCGGAATGTGGGCAAGTGATCTGCTGTGAAGCATTAAAATGACCTTTGTCAAGTCCTCTCATCCCAACCCAGTGACACAAATACTGTCATTGACAGCAACTTGGTTAGATGTTCTTAGAAAACACAAGCTTCCAGCTTAGACAGGTTAGTTGGGTTTATTTCCAGCTGTACCA
Source organism: Carlito syrichta (assembly GCF_000164805.1). Classification (NCBI taxonomy): domain Eukaryota; kingdom Metazoa; phylum Chordata; class Mammalia; order Primates; family Tarsiidae; genus Carlito; species Carlito syrichta. Next base: position 124,302 of record NW_007256315.1, read on the forward strand.
GTGGTGGAGGGACTCCAGGCAAGAGATTAGTTACTACCCCAGCCCCAGTTTCTCCCTTGAAAGGGAGATGTCATCCTTGCCTCAAGGTGTTAAGGATTAAAAAGATATGTAAGTAAAGTGCTCTGTGCAGTGGTTGACAAGTAGGTGTCAAACAAACACCAGTTATTCCCCTTCCTTTGAGAGACAGCTAAAAATGTGTTCACGCTGGGAATGAACTGCAACCTATTTCCTTCAGGTTCCCATCGCAGTGCATACATCCTGTACAGACCTCAGTGAACATGACAGGACAGTCCCTCTGAGGTCAGATTATGTCATCTGATATAGCTGTAAGAAACAGAGACTATCCTGAGTGGAGCTGACTAATCACATGGTTTTGTTTTGTTTTTGAGATGGGAGTTAAGGGGGTGGGAGGGCAAAAGTGGGGGGAATCTTGATATGTTGCCCAGGCTGGTCTTGAACCTAATGGCCTCAAGCAATCCCCCTGCCTTGGTCTCCCAAGTAGCTGGGATTACAGGTGCAAGTCACCACCACCTACGTGCCTGGCTTCAGGTGAGCACTTAAGAGGGACAGGGCTCTCCCTGACAAAGACATTCAGAGAACATGTTTCAGTTATGAATTCATTGCCTCTCAGCTCTAAACACACCCTTCAAAACGTGCTTGGTGGCAAACAGCTGAATCCTTGATTTCTCCTATGAAGTGAGCATGATGTCTGCATTAAGCTTTCTCAGTAAAGGGAGCTGGAGGAACAGTACAGGCGTGGGCCGGAATACGCAGAACATTCAGTAAAGCTTGCCCAGGCCGGGGCCCAGGACACGGTCCCTCTGGTCTTGAAATCTCAGCCTGGGCAGCCTTCCAGCAGCCTCCTCGACATGGACACCAGAGTCCCTGCATGGTGTCTGTGCTTGACAGGTCTCCTGCTCATACCAGCACAGACTCCCACTCCACCCATGCCCCTGACCGCTTCTCCCCTGCCTGGACTGCAGAGGGGGCCAACTCTGGCCTGGTCAAACTAATAAACTTCTCTGCTGTCTGGTGGGCTGCACCACACCTTCTCCAGAGAGGTCTGAACCCTTCTGTGTGTTCTGTGGGTACTCTCCCTCAGTCCTATATTATAAAATATAGTCTCTTTATATCTTATAATTACTCTTTTACTGCAGTTAATAACAACTCATGAGTCTCTGAATCCATGCTGGTTCAGGGCGCTGCCTGATTCACAAAAGAAAAAAAATTATTTAAAATATTTTTTAAAAATTCACCTTGTCAAGCAAAATAACAATAATAATTCTTAATGTTATATTCCCGTTTAGCCAACTATGTGGTTTCTGTCTCCATATTGGACCCAGACTGCTACAGACTCCCTGTTGCTGGCTCTGTAGATGAGGAACCACACAGCCAGGAATGCAGGTGGTTTCTCAGAGCTAAGAGCGGTCCCAACTAACAGTCAGTGGGGGGGTTCAGTTCTACCACAGGGTGCTGAATTCTGACACAGCTATGAGAGATGGGAAGAGAACCCCCAACTCCAATGAGAAGCTACAAACATTAATCTTATGCCGGCCTACGGCCATTTCACTTCCACAGGAATATGTACTGCTTTTGCCAGTTCTAAACTTAAAACATCTTTTCTGTCTTCTCTCTATACTTCAAGACTCACTCTATATACCAGACCTTCCAGCCCAAAGTCTGCAACAATCCTCTTATCTGCCAATTTATAAAGAAAGAGGTTATAAAGTCAGATTAAGAAAAATACCCTTTTCCACAGAGTAGGCAAACATACGCTGCCAGGTGCCTAGACTTCCATTCCCCTGTAAACAAACATCTCAAATGCATCCATGAGAGGAAATGTAAGCAATTCTCAGAGCAAAAACTCAAGTGAAGGCAAGTACTCAGAGAGGAGGTGAAGGATGACAGCCTGTCTTCCACACCCTAGGAGTTTCTACCAAGGGACATGAACTTGAATTTTTGTTTACAGTTCTCACAGGGCCCATGCAGAGTAGTCTAGTAAAGCTTCACTCCCTCCAAAAGCTGGGATGCCAAAGGGTTATATATTGAATTAAGGATAAACCAGACAGAACTCAAGAGGAAAGAATTAAACAGAGAATAGAAAAATTACAATCATAGTTGGTGATTTTTTTTTACATCCTTCTTTTAGTAATCAGTAGTAATACCACAAAAAAAAAAAAAAAAATTACTGCCGGGCGCAGTGACTCACATCTATAATCCCAGCACTTTGGGAGGCCGAGAGGTGAAAGGACTGCCTGAGCCCACGGGTTTGAGACCAGTCTAGGCAACTTGCTGAGACCCCATCTCTACAATAAATCAAAAAATTAGCGGGCATGGTGGCGGGTACCTGTAGTTCCAGCTACCTGAAAGGCTGAGGCGGAAGGATTGCCTGAGCCCAGCAGGTCGAGGCTATGGTGACCAGGAGCATGCCACTGCCCTCCACCCTGGGTAACAGAATGAGACTCCTACACCCCCCAAAAAATCATTAAGGGCATAGAACATTTGAACCCAATACAGAACACCCAACCAAAACCTATAGAATATAGATTCTCTTGGCTAAACATGGAGGCTGTCTGCAAACCCAGCACTTTGGGAGGCCAAGGCATGAGGATCACTTGAGCCCAGAATTTTGAGACCAGGCTAGGCAATATGATGAGACCTTGTCTCTATTTTTTTAAAAAAATCAAAAAAATAGCCAGACAGGTATGGTGTTGTGCACCTGTAGTTACAGCTATTCAAGAGGCTGAGGAGGGAGTATCGCCTAAGCCCAGGAGTTCGAGGTTGCAGTGAGCCATGATCCTGCCACTGCACTCCAGCCTCGGAGACATAGTGAGACCCTAATTAAAAAAAAAAAAAAAAAAAAAGGGGGGGGATATAAATTATCTTCAAGCACACATGAAATGGTTGTCAAGTTAGTCTACGTGCTGGATCATAAATTAATTCCCCATTTCAAAGGACTAAAATCTTACAGAATATCTTCTTGACCACATGGAATTGAATGAGAAACTAATTAACAATAGGTGACCAAGAACAGCACCAAATATTTAGAAATTAAACACTACAATTCTAAGCAATTGATCCAAGAAACTAGAAAATATTCCAAACTGAGTAAAATGAAAAAACACCATATCAAAATTTGTGAAATGCAACTAACACAGTACTTACAGGGAATTTTACTGTAGTAAATGCTTACACTAGTTTTAAAATAGTAAATTGCCAGGGCAGTGGCTCACGTCTAATCCCAGCACTTTGGGAGGTAGAAGCAAGAGGATTGTCTGAGCCCACGGGTTCAAGACCAGGCTGGGCAATTTGATGAGACCTCGTCTCTACAATAAATAAATAAATAATTAGCTGGGCATGGTGGTGCACGCCTGTAGTTCCAACTACTTGGAAGGCTGAAGTGGAAGGATCGCCTGAGTCCAGTAGGTTGAGGCTGTGGTAGCCATGAGCGTGCCACTGCACTCCAGCCTCGGAGACAGAGTGAGACCACAATGTAAAAAAAAAAGTAAATGAAACCCAAAGGAAGAAAATAATAAAGAGCAGATGTCATTGGAACAGAAGGACAGAAAAACAGAAAAAAGTAGCAAAGCTAAAAGTGTGACTGTTTGAAAAGGCTAATAAAATTGATAAATCTCTAGCCACTTCATTAAAAATACCATCAAAAATTACATCGAGATGCTTAGGAATATACTTACAAGAGATATGCAAGATCTCCATACAAAAAATGACAAAACATTGCTGAGAGAAACAAAAGAAATGAAAATAAACACAGAGAAAACCTAAGTCAGGTGTGGTGGCTCATGCCTATAAATTCCAGCACTTTGGAAGACGGAGGCTAAAGGACTGCCTGAGCTGAGGTTCGAGACTAGCCTGGGCAACATGAGAGAAAATAATTAAACAACAAAAGTAGCTGGGCGTGTGGTGCACACCTGTAGTTTCAGCTACTTGGAAGGCTGAGACAGGCAGAAGGATCACCTGGGACCAGGAGGTTGAGACTGAGGTAGTCATGAGCGTGCATCTGCAGTCAGCCTTGGTGACAGAGTAAGACTCCGACTCAAAAAAACAAACACCCGCGCCTTTGGGAGGCTGAGGTGAGTGGATTGCCTGAGCCTGCAGGTTCGAGACCCGCCTGGGCAGCGAGACCTCATCTCTACAATAAATCAAAAAATCAGCCGGGCGTGGTAGCGCATGCCTATAATTCCGGCTACTCGGAAGGCTGAGGTGGAAGGATCGCCAGAGCCCAGCAAGCGAGGCTGCGGTGGCCAGGAGCGGCCACTGCACTCCAGTCTGGGCGACTGAGTAAGACTCCAACTCAAAAAAAAAAACAACAAGCAAACCTAAATAAACCCAGAGAGATAACATCAGATACCATTGAGAATAGGAAACAAGATGCCAGTTCTCTCAAAGTTGATCTACATATTCAACAACATCCCAGTCAAAACCCCATAGCTTTCCTGTAGAAACTGACTGATTTTAAAATGTATATGGTAGCTGGGTTCGGTGGCTCATACCTGCAATCACAGCACTTTGGGAGGCTAAGGTGAGAGGACTGCCTGAGCCCAGGGTTCGAGACCAGCTCGGGCAACTTGGCAATACCTTGTCTCTACAATAAATCAAAAAATATTAGTCAGGCATGGTGGCTCATGCCTGTAGTTCCAGCTACTTGGAAGGTTGAGGCAGAAGGATCACCTGAGCCCAGCAGGTCGAGGCTGTGGTGGTGGCTGTGAGTGTGCCACTGCACTCCAACCTGGGCGACAGTGAGGCTCCGACTAAAAAAATAAAATAAAATAAAAATGTAAATGGCCATTTTAGAATAGCCAAAATAATCCTGACCGACAAAGATGGAGGACTCATACTTTCTGGTTTCAATGTGAAGCTGTACTATTCAAGACAGTGTGGTATTATCCTAAGACTGGTCAAGAGACCAACAAGCAGAAGAGACAGCCAGAAATAGACTCGTATTATATGAGTCTATCCAACAATTTTGGATGAAAATGCCAAAAAAATTTAATGGAAGAAGGAAAGTTTTTTCAAAAGTTGATGCAGCAACAACTAGATGTCTATATTGGGAAAACAAAACAAAACAAAACAAAAAGCCAAAACCCAAGCATGACCCCTGCATTCTGGCACCTGCAGCTCCGGAAGCAGTCACACCTGACTGCCTAGCCCTCTCCAGTCAAACTGCTGTGGAAAGCTTTCAGGTCCAAGCTCTCCACTGACAGGGTCTAGGCCAGCTAAGGTCAACTTGTCATCTTTGACCATCTTTTATCATCGTTTCTTATCTCAACTTTCCCCAGAATTCCAAACCTCCCAGGACCATCTATTATGACCCACGCCCCAGCCCCAGGCTGTTCTGCTCCTGTCACCAAAGGATGCCACTTACTACCATTCCCTTTTTCCCAACCTTTGACTGAGTTCTCATGAGTCTGGATCAATACCTGTCACTCACTGACTCACCTCCTCCTCTTCTCAACTTTTCACTGCCACCAGTTTAACTGAACCTAGTTCCCCACCCCACCCCCACCAAACAGAGAAGGCTTATTTTTACACACCAAATATATCAGCCTTTGGCAGTGGGGTTAGTAACATCTTGGCTAACTCAGCGCTTCCTCCATATGATTCCTGCCACCCTTGTGAACAGCAGGCTCTGAAGAACGTAGGCTTGCTGATTTCACCACCCTAACTAACCCTTTCATGTTTTCCCAGCCACCCCCCTCACTCACCAGAAGTGGCTCCAGGTGCCCCTTCCCTAGCTCTTTCTCATCCAAACACCCATTATTATTTTTTCTTTTTTCGGGTCATTGTTTATACAAGTTCACATTCATTGGGAGTTTACTCTTTTCCAGGCTTCAATGCCGAATCTTATGGAGCCATCACATTCACCCCATGATGGGACAGTGCTGGGAGATGCCGCTGGACTTGAGGCCTGAGTTCCAGGACGTGATGGCAGATGTCTCTGGGCAGAGAGATGAATTAGAGACCATGGAGCCCAGTGGTTAAGGCCATAGGGATGGAACATCCATTATTTTTATTTTTGAGTTGGGACCTCACTCTGTTGCCCAGGCTACAGGGCAATGACACGGTCACAGATCATCACAGCCTCGACCTCCTTGGCTCAAGCAATCCTCCTGCCTCAGCCTCCCAAGTAGCTGGGACTACAGGCATGCGCCATCATGCCCAGACATTACAAGCTCTAGCTCTCAGTGCCTGTACATTGACAGAAGGCCCTCCTCCAGTTCCCTAGGGCTACTAACTGCATGTCTACCTCCTTCCTACATCCCCACTGCCATCCATCACAGCATCCTGTCTGACCCCGTACTTTACACACTAACAATACTGCTGTTGTGTTGTTAATCTGCTCATTTGACTCCCTCACTAGACTTCAGGAGGGCAGAGATCTGGTTCCCCACTGCATATCCAGGAACTGTACGCAGTAGGTAGTCTATAAAATGCGTACTGGAGGAATTCCAGGTGAAGATGGATAGCAAGATGCAAAATAACTACAAGAAAGAGATACACACTGAGAAAAACCCAATGAAGGGACAAACAGATTAGCTGAACAACACAAGGCTTCCTCTGGCTGTCAACGCGGGATACAGAAACTGGAAAGACCCAGGGCAGGAGGGCCTAACATCAGGGCACATTTTAATCTGTGATACCCACTCTTTTCCATGTTCAATGCCACTGTCTCCTCTTACTTGCAGACAGAACTGAATCAGATAGGAGACACAACAAAAAATTACCCACCTACAGGGAGACAGAGACAGACACTGCCTCTACAAAATACACTTCCTGTCCTGAAGGAGTTTCAAAGTTGGGGGTGAAGACAGGCTAACTACCACCTGACTGAAAGCCAAATAAAACAAGCACCACGGCTGTGTCACAAGGACTCAAGAGCAAACTGGAATAGTCTCCCACTGGCCAACGATGTGACCATTTGAACATTGGCAAGGATATTAATTACACTGGACTGCTATACATCAAATGTTTAAGTATACAAGATCATAATGATACTAGTACAAAACAAAAATCACTGTTTACCACTGGAAGTGCTAGAAAACCAATTCCTTATTTTGAAAACTGATAAATAAAGGGAAAACTACACATATATCCTGTCTTTCCTTTATGAACTATTTTTCAGTTATTTGGATGACCAAATACCTAACTATTTAGAGATGTATTCTAGCTAATGAATGAAAGGGAAATTATAGAAACAGAATGTTACCAAGGACTGCTAACCACACAAAGAAAAATCAGACTTTGCGTAGTCCCTGATGGAAGTCCTTAATACCACTTACAAAGGAGACTTGCCAAAACACTGATGCTAAATCTCATCCAGCCTTGAGACACAACTACCAATTCATAGAAAAGAACAATTCACAGGAAAGACATAAGAACATATTCAACAACACGATGAGTAAGCAATTAACAAGGTTCAGGCTCTGGAAAACTATGGGGTAAATAACCCAGTTTTTCTGTTAAAGTTTCCAAGAAAAAAGGAAAAGACATGCAGAACAAGGTTATAGAGAGCAGCCTAAGAGCCACATTCACCAATAGCTATGTGTGGGCACTACGTGGATCTGGAGTCAGGCAAACTGAAAAATAAATGAGAAATTTAAATATCATGGGGTACTTGATGATATCAGGGAAGTAACTTTGTGCATAATAATCACATTATGGTTATATTTGGAAAAGGTGATTATCTTTTAAAGGCATATATTGAAATATTTACAGATGAACTGACACGTCTGGGATTTGCTTCAGAATAAGCAAAATAAGCACCTCTCCTGAGGTGGAGAGGAAAAGTATGGGGATGAAACAAGACTGGCCATGAGTTGATCATTCCTTTTTTTTTTTTTTTTTTAAAGTTGGAGTCTCACTCTTGTCACCAGGTTGAAGTACAGGGGCACACTCACAGCCACCGCAGCCTTGACCTGCTGGGCCTAGGCGATCCAGCCTTCCAAGTCGCTGGAACTACAGACACATGCCACCACGCCCAGCTAGTTTTTTTGTGATTTATTGTAGAGACAAGGTCTCACCAAATTGCCTAGGCTGGTCTAGAACCTCTCGGCTCAGGCAATCCTCTAGCCTTGGCCTCCCAAAGTGCTGGGATTACAGGTTGAACCACCACACCCGGCTGAGTTGATCATTCTTAAAGGTGGGTGATAGGCAAATGAAAATTCATGATCCTAGTCTCTATTTTTACACAAAGAATATTGTAGGTTTAGAAAGATCAAAAAAAGGTTAGGTGCAGTGGCTCATGCCTCTAATACCAGCATTCCAGGAGGCTGAGGCAGGAGTTTCAGACCAGCCTTGGAAACATAGCAGGACCTCATCTCTACAAAAAGATCAAAAAATTAGCCGGGTGTGGTGTCCTAACTACTCAAGAGGCTAAGGCGGGAGGATCAGCCCAGGAAATCAAAGCTGCAGTGAGCCACGATCTTGCCACTGAACTCTAGCCTAGGTAACAGATTTCAAAAAAGGAAAAAAGTTCAAAAACAAAAACTTAAAAAGAAATACATGTTACAGTAAAAAACAAGTCCTAAAACTGACTAGCTCATGGCTATCTGGTTGTAAACCAAAGTAGAGCACTTGGCCCTGGGGGGTGATTATGTCCTGTATCCCCACTGGCTCTAGAGCCAGGACACAAAAAGGCCAGCAAAGGGGCTGGGCTCGGCTGTGGATTTGCAAATTCTAGACACGTGAGGTGGAGCTCCTGTGGGCTCTCAGGTCCCTGGGTGCTGGGTAGCATCAGGGGTGGAGGGTGAGTGAGGGGGATATTCTCCAAATCACAACTGAAGAGGCATTTATGGGAATGAGTAGATGGGGAAGTGAGGGAAGGGGCTGTAAGGAGCATGACTGGGCCTCACTGGCTCTTTATTCATTTACTATTATTCCTCACTAAATAGGACAGGGAGGTTGTCTGTTTTGTTCATTCACTGCCACACATTCAGGGCCCAGATCCAGTGCCTGGCACCTAGCAGAATCTCAATAAATACTGAGGGTGTCATGGTGCCAAAAAAATGCATACACATTTTAAGAGATGTTATCTATGTGCTACTTTTCAAAGTTGAATTGAATTACAGTAGCAATGTGTACCTGCAGAAGTCAAACATGACTTGTATTCATCTTTTGTTATTGGTATAAATTGAGTATTACAATTTTAATACAGTTTTTTCCCTTCTTAAAATGTAAATACTTTTTTTGGCAAACGGCACCCTCTGTATATATTGCATGAATATACAATAAAGTACATTGAGTTTATTAGAGTTTATTCATGCAACATATACAAGCCCTATAAGCAAACTGTGCTCACAAATAACGTTCTGAGTTAAAATAATTTGTTTAAAAATAACCAATAATATTATTTTACATTTTTATTATCCTCTGTTATGTTTTTGCACAAAGCATCTTATTTAAAACTCACAAAACCACCTCACAATGTAATCAGGTCAATTATTCTTTAGCAGACCCTAAGTCTCCTGACTCTTAGTCAATATTTCTTTTCCCACATCACTATGCTTATGATAAGACTAACAAATAGTTAAGTGCTGAAGAAATAGCACATTTTCCAAGAAGCCATGTATCTTCATAATATAATACTAAATTTCTAATTTCCCCTGAAGATATGTGCTTTGTGACTCTGGGTAAGCTACAACATAATTCAACATTAAAAATTAAAGTGAGACCAGAAGTACAGGATAGCAACTTAACAGGACTGTATGCTTACAAGACAAAAGTGATCCTGTGCCTCAAAGAGGGAAACAGATATAACAAACACCCAGAAGTTCCTCTACTGAACCAGCAACAGACACTGGGTTCTCCAAGCACAGAAACCTGATTTGTGTAGAGTTGAAACAAGTTGTGCCCCACAGAACCAAACCTTCGACTAGAACATGCTGGCAAGAGAAAAAAACCTGCCACACACAGAAGGTCATTTAAAAGTCCTTGCAGGCATTTCAAAACATGGCTTTGTTTTAGGAAAGCCAAGTCTCTTCGGTGTGCCTTACTTCAAAAGGGTATCTTCAAGATAACATACTAGTGCCAAACATTTGAATTTCAAATGTTTTTTGTTGTTATAGAATCCTACTCTTTTGTGGAATAAAATATTTGGGGTTTGAATTCAATCCATATTTTTTCATGCAGATATCTTTCTAAAAAGGATATATGATAAGTTTCAAATGAAAGAAAAATGACTTCATAAAGTCATACATCCCAGCTAATGGCCTCATAAAATGGCCCCCAGAAGCATTAATGTTGAATACTGAGCGCTGCCTTTATGATGACACTGTTAACAGTAGCGACCAACTGTCAACTGAGTACTCAGTAACGTGGTACATGGGAACGTGGGAAAGAACGGGCTAGTCCAGATAGCAGGAGGCAAGGGCTCAAGTCCAATCATTCATTTTACACTTGAAAATAAGAGGCAAGGCTGGGCGCAGTGGCTCAAGACTGTAACCCCAGCACTTTGGAAGCCTGAAGCAAGAGGATTGGTGCAACCTGTCTCTACGATAAATCAAAAAATAAGCCAGGCATGGCGGTGCATGTCTGTAGTTCCAGCCATTTGAAAGGCTGAGGCGGAAGGCTCCCCTGAGCCCAGCAGGTTGAGGTTGCGGTGGCCGTGAGCGTGCCGCTGCACTCCAGCCTGGGCAACAGAGTGAGACTCCAACTCACCAAAAAAAAAAGAAAGAAAGAAAAGAAGTGGCAGGAGACTGATTAGAAAGAGTTTTTTGTTTGTTTTAAAGAGACTATCATCAAAATTAACCACATTTCAAAGACTACAGAGACCACAAAATACTTTTGTCCTGTTTTGGTTTAATCTCAAATCATTCTCTGTGCAATAATATTCGCTTTTTAAGGTTACCACCAACCAGGCATGGTAGTATGCGCCTGTAGTTCTGGTTACTAGAGAGACTTGAAGTAGAAGGATCGCTGGAGCCCAGCAAGTCAATGCTGGAGTGGCCGTGAGTGTGCCACGGCACTCCAGGCAGAACGAGACTCCAACTCAAAAAATAAATAAATAAACAAAAATAAAGATAACCACCACCGACCTTACTGCTCACATTGCAGAGATCTTCAAAGCAATAAAAACAAAGGCCTTTCCAATCACAGGACCAATCCCTGGCACTCGGATTGATAAAGAGCTTCCTTGTCCAATTACTATAGATGACTCAGTGGGGTAGGCAGTTTTTCAAACACCTATACTAAAATTGTAAGTTTTTGATGATACATGTATTTGTTTTCACTTATTCTACAGAGCTGAACACAGCTAGCATAATAACTCCCTCCACATGCTACCTGCCAGACTCCCATCCTGCCAGACTTCATCCCTCCAGGAAAAACCTCCTTTCTCTCCTACCAGAAAAAAAAAAGACTAAAGCAAATTTTGGAAAGTTCCATCAGCAGAGCCCCAGTGTTGAAACAGTCAAATCACATCATCATTCAGCAGAGCTTTTATAATGTATTATGAGTCAACCTTATATACCTAAAGTTGCATTTAACAAGTAGCCAACTGACTGGCATGACAGCCAAAATTCATGGCAATAACTCTTTGTCAGGGGCACATTTTGATTTATGCCAAGAATTGGAATTTGGCTCTTCTCCACAAACTTCTTTGCAAAACCTTAGTGCGCCAACCCCAAGATATTGAACATTCACAGATTTAGGGCCAGAAGTCATGGTCTTTCATCTACAGAATGGATTGGAAATTCTGCTTCCTACCTCATGTGGGCACAAAACAATACTTTGGCCAACATCAACAATTTCCACATCACTAAAGTCTCAAGAAGTTAGAAAGCTTTCAAGAAAAGAAAATCACAGATTCTAAACTCTAAAAACAAATCCCTAAAAGGATTACTCTTACAGCATGTGATCTATATCTCAAAAATATATATATATATATATATATATCCTAAGGTCTCTGAATACTTGGAAATAGTTATTTTTTCCACATGGATTGATTAATACTCAGTTGTTTTTTCCCAAGGTTTGACTCATTCCATATCTTTCAGGGAAAGGAAGAATGTAGACAAGAAACGTCTTTAAAATTCAGTCATGGGTAACACCACATTTTTGCTGTATCTATTCTATGTTTAGATATACAAAGATTTACCGTTGTATAACAACTACGTACAGTATTCTAGGCTGTAACACACTGTACAGGCTTATAGCCTGGGAGCAACAGGACACAGCATATAGCCCAAGTGTATAGTCAGCTATACCACCTAGGTTTGTCTAAGTTCACTATGATGTTTTCACAACGATGAAATCGCGTAATGGGCCAGGCTCGGTAGCTCAGTCTGTAATCCCAGCACTTTGGGAGGCTGAAGTGAATGGATTGCCTGAGCCCATGGGTTCAAGACCCGCCCAGGTAACTTAGCAAGACCTCATCTCTACAATAAATCAAAAATTAGTTGGGCGTGGTAGCACGCGCCTGTAATTCCAGCTACTTGGAAGGCTGAGGCAGAAGGATCGCCAGAGACCAGCAGGTCGAGGCTGCGGTGGCCGGGAGCGTGCCACTGCCCTCCAGTCTGGGCGACAGAGTGAGACTCCAACTCAAAAAAAAAAAAAAAAAAGAAATCGCCTAATGACGCATTTCTCAGAATGCATCCCATGTCATTAAGTGACACAGGACAGTAAGTCCAACTGCAGTTCTGCCATTTCTGATACTAAGGATAAAGAGTAGTATTCCGAAAATACGTGTTGAGAAAAGAAATGACCTCCCATCCCTCACCCATCACACACCACATGTTTGTGGAGAACCTGGTGCTGAACCATTCGTAGACAGCCTGCTTCTGGGTCAGTGTTTTGTATGTGGCAGAGAAGCTCCCTCGCTATGATCTATTGAAAGTCAGCCCTTGATACGAGGGTTTGTTTAAATAAATATATGACTTTCCATAGCCCAAAACAGTTCTCATTCCCCCCAATAGCTTATACAAACTATAAAATCTATTCAAATAGATGTTAATTATACTTTCATATAGCTAATAATTAATTGTTTAAAAAAAGATCCTTTCAGCCAGGCTCAGTGGCTCAGTCTGTAATCCCGAGCTTTAGGAGGCCAAGGTGAATGAATTGCCTGAGCCCATGGGTTCGAGACCTGCCTGGGCAACTTGACGAGACCTCATCTCTACAATAAATCAAAAAAGTTAGCCAGGTGTGGTAG
>NW_007256315.1:137486-142354 GCF_000164805.1 Carlito syrichta
GGAAGGCTGAGGCGGAAGGATCACCGGAGCCCAACAGGTCGAGGCTGCAGTGGCCGGGAGTGTGCCACTGCCCTCCAGTCTGGGTGACAGAGTAAGACTCCAACTCAACAACAACAACAAAAAGACCTTTCCTCTGTTGGATTATAATTCTAGCTCTGAATTTCTGTTCATCAGATAAACAAAAGTCCTAATAAAGAATGGCTTTATTGATCAGATATGAGCTTCCCTCAAAAAGAAAAAAAAATGTGAAAAAAAGAACAGCTTCATCAGCTCCACAGTGAGATATTTAGGTGAAATGAGCAGACCTAAATATTGCACAATCATAAAACATGAAGTAGTACAATGACAACTTTCAATTAATTATAAGCATTAAATCTGTACCAATTAAACTACACTTGTATCCCCATAAGGACAGAGCGTCCGTGCGGCTCTGTGTAAATATCCTGAGCATAGGAAAAATGTGACGTTTTCAGTTTGGGGACATTATTACTAGATATTACATAAGCTCCAATGAAACAAATGTATAAATCACATGCATTACAAATACCAAGAATAACTGCTTGTTATTTTAGTAAAAAACTTCTGACAAGAGACAATATACTTACAAGAGATAGCAGCAAACTGAACAGGTCACCAACATGGTGATGATAACTCTAAAAAAAAAAAAAATGCAAATGTCATCAGATCGCTAGCAAATCACACAGACACTGCAGAACGGTTTAAATCCCTTCCCAAATTACAAAACTGGCACAGACTCTGCACCAATAAAATGGATCGGAATCCACACAAATACCTGGTAGACTGCAGTGTGCCCAGAGTGCACTTGGTAGGTTAAGTATGTAATTAAACATTTGTATTTACAGGGATATGTACTGATGCTACAGCTTAGACGTCCAATTCAAATTCATCTGAAACTGAACAGAGAAGGCAGCGATGACAATTCCGTTTGACACCTGGGTCACTGCCCTATCTAGCAGTATTCTCTGCAATGAAATACACTGTACTTCTAAAGTATTACTCACCAAATATGGTGGCTAACACCTATAATCTCAGCACTTTGGGAGGCAGAGGCGAGAGGAATGTCTGAGCTCAGGAGTTCAAGACCAGCCTGGGCAACATGGCAAGACCTCGTCTCTATAATAAATTTAAAAATTAGCCGGGCTCGGTGGCTCAGCCTATAATCCCGCGCCTTTGGGAGGCTGAGGTGAGGGGATTGCCTGAGCCCGCGGGTTCGAGACCCGCCTGGGCAGCGAGACCTCATCTCTACAATAAATCAAAAAATCAGCCGGGTGTGGTAGCACATGCCTGTAATTCCAGCTACTCGGAAGGCTGAGGCGGAAGGGATCGCCAGAGCCCAGCAGGTCGAGGCTGTGGTGGCCAGGAGCGACCACTGCACTCCAGTCTGGGCGACTGAGTGAGACTCCAACTCAAAAATAAATAAATAAATAAATAAATTTAAAAATTAGCCAGGCATGGTGGTGCAGGCCTGTGGTTCCAGCTATCCAGAAGACTGAGGCGGAAGGATATGACCTGAGCCCAGCAGGTGGAGGCTGCAGTGGCTGTGAGCAAGTCACTGCACTCCAGTCTGAGTGACAGAGTAAGACTCCAACTCAAAAAAATAAAAATAAATAAAGAATGACTCTAGCATGGCCCTCCCCCATCACCATTCAGTTCTGAAAAAGGTAACCTGGGATCTCTCACTAGCAGAATTTCAACATTTCTAAAACAGTTCACGATATTCTTTTCCCATCTCTTTCCAAAAGCTCCCCTTCCAAATCTCCTACTCTCCAGAAGCTCTGCCATTTCCACCCACACAACCAGCCCTCAAGTCTACATCTTCTGCTCATGACTCTGCTGTACTCTCACAGTCTCGATGCTATGGATCTGATCTCCCAAGCGCCTCCCCCAAGTGGATTTCCTCCTTCCCATACCCACTGCTGGCAACAAAATTCCCCAGGTCTGCCTGGCTAACAAACTGCCAGCAGAGTCAAACTTCCTTTCCTTTCATTTTATCCACAAGCAGGAGGGTTAATGTTTCTAAAGTATTCCTTTCATTACATCACTCTCCATCTTAATGCCCCCCCAATCTGGTTTCCAAAAGGCGTGTCCACATCCCAGGGAGTGAGCAAGACTATCTTCTAGAACTCAGAGAGTCAATATCAGACCTATTTTATTTTATTTGTTGAGTTGGAGTCTCACTCTGTCGCCCAGGCTGAAGTGCAGCAGCATGCTCACGGCCACTGCAGCCTTGAGCTGCAAGGCTCAGGCGATCTTTCTGCCTCAGCCTTCCAAGTAACTGGAACTACAGAAGCATGCTACCACGCCCAGCTAATTTTTATTTATTTATTTATTTATTATTGTAGAGATGAGGTCTCGCCAAGTTGCCCAGGCTGGTTACTACCCTGGACTCAGGCAATCGTCTTGCTTCGGCCTCCCAAAGTGCTGGGATTGCAGGTTTGAGCCGCGTGCCCAGCCTAGACCTATTTTAATATTTATTTTTAATTCCTCCTTTAGAAGTTCTGTGTGCTTGTTTTCTGTGGCTAACATAGTGGTACATTCACTCATTCATTCAACACTTTTTCACGGAGTGTCCAGTGCCAACAAGATCCAGGGAAAGATCAGTGAACAAAACAGATAAATTCCTGCCTCGCGAAGTTTACATGCCAGTGGAGAAGACAACAAACAAGATGACATACACAAACAGCAATGATCTACCTATTGACCATTAGTATGCTGGAGGGTCCTAGGCGCTGATGGAGGAAGACAAAGCAGGAAAGGAAGGCAGGGTACAGGGGCTGGAGAGCGCAGCTGTAGTTTTAAGGAGAGTCAGGAAAGCCCTGGCTAAGGAGTTGGCATCTGAGTGCAGACCTGAAGGAGGGGAGGGAGGGTTCCAGGAGGGGAAACAGCAAACGCAAGACAGGAGGTGAGAGGGCACCAGGTGTTCAGAAGAAGGAGTCCAGAGTGGCAGAAGCAGAGCTGGGGAGGCTGGGGGAGCAAGGGGAGCCTGGGGCAGCAAAGGAAGGCTGGAGGAGTGAGGGGAGGCCAGGGGAGCCAGGCAGAGCCTGTGAGCAAGGGCAGCCTGGGGGAGAAAGGGAAAGCTAGGGGAGTGAGGGAAGATGGGGAAATGAGGGAGAGGCCTGAGCAAGAGGGAGGCTGGGGGAGTGAGGGGAGCTTGAGGGAGTGAGGGGAGGCCAAGGGAGTGAGGAGAGGTTGGGGAGGAAGTGAGGGGGATCCTGGGGGTGTGAGGGAAGGCTGAAGGGAGACTGGAAGATTAAGGCCGAAGCTAGGGGAGCAAGGTCTAAGGGGCAGCAGGCAGCCTCTGAAAGGCTTCGGATTCGGGGAACAGGGAAGTGACCTGGAGGGTTTGAGGGGATGATGATCTGGTGAATTCTAACAGGATCTCTTTGCTGGGATGAAATAGAGTGGGGGAAGGGAGCAGCAGGAAAAGCAGAGGAACCAGCAGGAAGGAGGCACCCTAATCCACGGGTAAGGCTGGCAGCAGAGCAAGTAAGAGCCGGCCAGAGTCTTCCAAATTATAATGTATACATTATACTTAAGATACATAAATCAGGGTGTACTACAAGCTCCACTGCTCACCTGTAGTAACTCCCCTCTTTACCACTCCCTCTTCAAACATCCATTCTTCATTCCTGAAGGTGGCGCCCTCACTGTCCCCAAACACAGCATGCCTATGATGCTCAATTCCAAGCTCTGGCTCATCCTCCCCCAGCTCCTCTCTTCTCAGAAAGACTCCTCAGCTGAAAGCCCCAAGGCGCCCTCATACCGCCTGCTTGATATTAATGTTTCCTCTAAGGGCTCCCTCAAGAAAACAACAGCTCATAACTGCTTCACCTCAGGCCCTGCTTGCTGAGCACTAAACTGCAATTCATATTCAAATACTTTCAACACAATTATACACATACATAGACAGATAAAGCACATCTGAATACATCAATGAGAGACCCAAGAGATTAAAAAACAAAACAAAACAAAAAAACACTCTAAGAGAACTATTACTATATGGATTCCTACCCCACGTTCACTGTATTTGTTTGCAGTGTTTGTACTTAGAATTTTGTTAAGTTTAATTTTTGTTTGTCTCATAAAATAACCGATTGCTTCTACAACTGCTGCTAGCAGTATGTGAATGTCAAGTAATAAACCCCTCCCGGACATTCCTTTGCTTAGCCTGCCTGCTGACATTCCACTCTGCTCATTTAGCAGCTCCCCCGTCAATCACAGGTAGCTGAGCGGACCAGACCAATCCCAAGTGCCCCCGTACCCATTAGGAGAAATTACCCTATCGTGTAAAAACAAGTTTAAAGTTCTTTCCCCTCCCTCTGTAATGATATATAAAAACTGCTTGCCATGCTGGATCGGGGCTCTCATCGCTGAAGCTGCTGCTTCGGGCATGAGCCCAGACTCGAGCCTGAATAAAGACCCTTGTGTGTTTGCATCAGAGCTGGCTCTTTGTTGGTCTCTCGGATTCTGAAATTTGGGTTTAACATTTGGAGGCCCCAGCGAGATTTTTTTATTCCAGAGACCTCCAACCCCAGCCTGTAGGGTCTCCATATGGGGGAGTGCACTGTATTGTCTGTCTGTCTGCTTAATTGTTACTCGTTGTTAGCGCACTTCTTGTAAGATATCGATATCTATTTTATAAGGCCAGAATAAGGTTAAGCGGATGCGCTATCTAGGACCGCTGGCCAGAGATCTTGGGAGACGTCTCTCGATCTCAGAGGGAGCCTAGGCGCTGGAAAGCGCAGGCACTGAGGGGGGTCCAGGCGTGAGAGGCACGGACTCAGTAGCTCTCGGATGCAGTGGCGGTCTGAGATAGGGGGTCGTCTGGTATGCCCCCATTTGGAGGA
>NW_007256315.1:143163-167131 GCF_000164805.1 Carlito syrichta
AATACCTCTAACTGCTATCAACCTTGCCGCTGGGCTAGTGGCAGCCCAGGTGAGGCCAACTGCTGATCCTGAACCAGTTACATGTTTCTGTGTTTATTCACACAATCATACAAGAAATATATATTTAAGCATTTGCCGCTTCCTGCCACAAAATGAATGGAGAATAACCTGGGTTTCACTCTCTAGCACATCAATTATTATAAAAGTATGTCACACCTATTATAAAAACAAAGGAAACTGTTGTCTCCTGCCAATGTTTACCTGTTTTAAATTCTCAATTTAAGCTATAACCTAACTACATGTCTCTAATGTTTTCAATATAATAATATAATAATTCTACTTTTAATAATTACCGGGCTTCTTGCTTAATATCTACCTTTAAGTCTCTAAGTACAGAAAGCCCTTATCAGGATGGATGATGGCTGCAAATGTTAATGCCTGGAGGAACTAACCCTATCATGCGACTAGACACCTATCAGCACCTGTCTGCCCCTTCAATGACACAGAAAAGGACTGCTCGCTCATCCAGCAACATACTGGCTTCCTGAGATGAAGAGACTGTGCTTATAACTCTGAGGTGGACTATCCTGTGCTGGTATAAGAATATATTAGTGACTGGGGTTTTTAATGGCTATATGCTTGCCGCAGCTAGGTGTCATTCCAATGGATGGGTGCCTCCAGTACTGTCCATCAAGTACGGCGTCCGGCAGATTATTCAGCCTCATCTATGGAGAGCTCTTGCAGCCCTTCAGCCAGGCAGCCTGTCTAAATCCGTTGGACAAACTCAGTTATACCATATTAGAGCATACTTGCAATCTCCTTATATATTTCTTATTTAGAGTGAATATCAAACTTAAAATTATTTATCGTGCTAATGTTTATAAGATATCTTGTACTGAATGCATTTTACTAATTGTTTAACCAAGGCCTTTTGTAAGAAATTTGTCATTCTCCAGCAACTCCCCTATTTAATAGTCCCCATATCTTTGTCATCCCGTTAATATGCTGAAATGGTTTACAAACATTATATAAGGTTAATGCTATGTTAGAGAGACAGAAAATTTTTTTTAGCTACTTAATTTTAAAAATTATAGCATTAATAGCAATTACTACTTCAGTAACAGTTTCAGCTGTAGCTCTATCTAAGGAAGTTCATACTGCTACCTTTGCTAATCAGTTATCTAAGGATATTTCTATTGCATTGGCTACTCAAAAAAATTGTAGATTAAAAGTTAAAAAATAAAAGTTAATGCTTTAAAAAAAAAAGGCAGCGTTAGCAGTAAAACAAGAGCTTGCGACTTTAAAAATAAAACTGGCTCTCTGATGTCGCTCTGAGTTTCAGTGGATTTGCCTCATTCCTTTGGAGGTAAATAAGTCTGTCCATACTTGGGACAAGATAAAAAAATCATATCCTTAAAATTTAAAATCATTCGGACTTAAATATAAACCTCACTAAATTAAGACATACAGGACATAAGTTGCTAAAAAGCAGTTCTGGTTCTATGAATTGACTAGCTCCATATTTAATAACTTCTCATTGTTTGCTAATCAAAAGTCATTAATGTCTATACTTACTAATGTAAGAATTTGCGGGACAGTAATTCTTGTCTTGCTGTGCCTATTTCCAGTTATTTCCAGAGTATTGAAAAGGAACATTTTTCAGCTTAACACCGAGTTTCATGGTTTTGTACTAAAATAATAAATAAAAAAGGGGAACATGTTGGGAGCCGGCCACGGAGGCCCACTGAGCGTTAGGGATCAGGGAAGGCCGTAGACCCCGAGACCGCTACAACGTGTTTGGGAGCCATTGACCCCATTTTCCTCCTCTTTTTACCATAAAACACAAGTAACCTAAAGAAACTCTGCTGATCTAAGCTGAAAGCTCTGTAACTGTAACAGGCATGGCTTACTCTGAAAACCTATTGTTCCTGTTTCCCATAAAACTGTGGTTTAGGCTTACAAATTAAATATAATTCAAATTCAGGTCACATTTGAGAGGCTTTTATATGGTACAAGCTTCTTTATACAATTTAACAGTATATTTGTAAAATTAGTATACACTTATAGGGAGCAGTTTCAAGCTTTTCAATAATAAAGTTGTCAAAAATGGCTCAGCACAAAGTTTGGGCCACACACCTGAGAGCCCAGCGCGTACTTTAGACTGGGCTGCATTCTTTTAGGCCAGTTTTAACTACAATTAATGTAAGGTTTCAATTATTTTAAAATAGGTCATGCTAACGTCAAAGAATCATGTTAGTTCAAGCATGACCAATCATAATATTTTAAGGTTTAATAAGATACAGTTAATTTTACAAATTTCATTGTCTCTATTTCCTACTGTTGTAATTTTAGAGAACAAGAGCAACAACTCAATTGGTTTAAAGCATTATTTAACCGCACCCCCTGGTTTACTACACTAATTTCCACCGTAGTTGGCCCTTTAGTTGTTTTAATTCTCCTATTTATTTTCGGGCCTTGAATCATCAACAAGCTTGTAGCCTTTGTTAAAAATCAAGTCAGTACTGTTCAACTCATGGTACTCAAGCACCAGTGCCAACCGCTTGGTACTCATCCTTGGTGTCTCAACTCTCCTACCCATTTTCAGAACGGTCTTAAAAAAAAAAAAAACCTATGTAGACCCATGATTGGGTCTTATCTATAGGAATGAGAGACCCAAGAGATAGAAACAAAAAACAAAAAAACACTCTAAGAGAACTATTACTATATGAATTCCTACCCCACGTTCACTGTATTTGTTTGTAGTGTTTGTACTTAGAATTTTGTTAAGTTTAATTTTTGTTTGTCTCATAAAATAACCGATTGCTTCTGCAACTGCTGCTAGCAGTATGTGAATGTCAAGTAATAAACCCCTCCCGGACATTCCTTTGCTTAGCCTGCCTGCTGACATTCCACTCTGCTCATTTAGCAGCTCCCCCGTCAATCACAGGTAGCTGAGCGGACCAGACCAATCCCAAGTGCCCCCGTACCCATTAGGAGAAATTACCCTATCATGTAAAAACAAGTTTAAAGTTCTTTCCCCTCCCTCTGTAATGATATATAAAAACTGCTTGCCATGCTGGATCGGGGCTCTCGTCCCTGAAGCTGCTGCTTCGGGCATGAGCCCAGACTCGAGCCTGAATAAAGACCCTTGTGTGTTTGCATCAGAGCTGGCTCTTTGTTGGTCTCTCGGATTCTGAAATTTGGGTTTAACAATCAACAATTTCTGAATCTGGGTGGCAGTATGTGGCACTCATTGTACTACTTTCTTTCCACTTTTCTGCAATACAATGTACTACTTTCTTTCCACTTTTCTGCAATAAATACAATAAGATGTTTTTAAAGAAAAGGAGTTGACTGGACTCCTGCACACTCACCCTGAGCCCTATCTCCTTCTCCTCCTCAACTACTGGTAAGGGAGCTATTGTGAAAAAACGTGAAGATTTTAGAGAATCTGCAGATTCCTAAAGAGAAAAGAGGGAATCATGAAAAGGAACAGGGCCAGGCACAATGGCTCACGTCTGTAATCTCAGTGCTTTGGGAGGCCAAGAAGGGAAGATTGCTTGAGGCCAGAAGTTCGAGACCAGTGTGGGCAACATGGCAAGACCCTGTTCTACAAAAAACAAATAAAAATTTAGCTGGGAGTGGTGGTGTGTGCCTGTATTTCTCAGCTACTCAGGAGGCTAGGATCCTTTGAGCCCAGGAGTTCAAAGTTACAGTGAACTATGATCACACCTCTACATTCTAGCCTGGGTAATACAGTGAGACGTGGTCTCTAAAAACAAAATATGGACCAAACGCAGCGGCTCATGCCTGTATTTTACTATTATTATTACATTTTTTTTTTTTCTAGTTGGAGTTTCACTCTGTCGCCCAGGTTGGAGGGCAGTGGCACACTCACGGCCACCCCAGCATCGACCTGCTGGGCTTCAGCAATCCTTCCACCTCAGTCTTTCAAGTAGCCAGAAATATAAGCATGCGTTACCATACTCAGCTAATTTTTTATTTATTGCAGAAACAAGGTCTCGCCAAGTTGCCCACACTGGTCTTGAACCCAGGGGGCTCAGGCAGTCCATTCACTGAGGCCTCCCAAAGTACTGGGATTACAGGCTGAGCCACCGAGCCCGGCTTATTATTATTATCTTTGAGTAGGAGTCTCATGCTGTTGCCCAGGCTGGAGCGTAGTGGCACACTCACAGCCACCACAGTCTCGAACTGCTGGGCTCAGGCAATCCTTCCACCCCAGCCTTCCAAGTAGCTTGAAATACAGGCATGTGCCTCCATGACTGTTAATTTTTTTTTTTTTTGAGTTGGAGTCTCAGTCTATCACCCAGGCTAGAGTACAGTGGCACACTCATGGTCACCCCGGCATCGATCTGCTGGGCTCCAGCAATCCTTTTGCCTCAGTTTTCCAAGTACCCAGAAATACAAGCATGCACTACCACACTCAGCCAGTTTTTTATTTATTGTAGAGACAAGGTCTTGCCAAGTTTCCCAGACTGGTCTCGAACCCAGGGGGCTCAGGCAATCCATTCACCGAGGCCTCCCAAAGTGCTGGGATTACAGGCTTGAGCCACCGTGCCCGGACAAATTTTTTTGATTTATTGTAGAGACGAGATCTCGCCAAGTTGCCCAGACTAGTCTCAAACTCCCAGACTCAGGCAATCCTCTCACCTCAGCTTCTCAAAGTGCTGGGATTACCGACATGAGCCACTGTGCCCGGCTGGCTCATGCCTGTAATCCCAAAACTTTGGGAGACCGAGATGGGAGGATTGCTTGAGGTCAGGAGACAGAAATTGGCCTGGGCTCATGCCTGTATTTTACTATTATTATTACTTTTTTTTTCTAGTTGGAGTTTTATTCTGTCGCCCAGGTTGGAGGGCAACGGCACACTCACAGCCACCCCAGCCTCAACTTGCTGGGCTCAGGTGATCCTTCCACCTCAGCCTTCCAATTAGCTGTTAACTACAGGCGAGTGCTACCACGCCTGGCTAATTTTTTTATTTGCTGTAGAGATGAGGTCTTGCCAAGTTGTCCAGACTGTTCTCCAATCCATGGGCTCAGGCAATCCCTTCACCCTGACCTCCTAAAATGCTGGGATTACAGGCTTGAGCCACTGTGCCCGGACAAAGTTTTTTGATCTATTGTAGATACGAGATCTTGCCAAGTTGCCCAGACTGTTCTCCAATCCATGGGCTCAGGCAATCCCCTCACCCTGGCCTCCTAAAATGCTGGGATTAAAGGCTTGATACACCATGCCTGGGCAAATTTTTTTGATTTATTGTAGATACGAGATCTCGTCAAGTTGTTCAGTCTCAAACTCCCAGACTCAGGCAATCCCCTCACCTCAGCTTCTCAAAGTGCTGGGATCACCGGTGTGAGCCACTGCACCCGGCTGGCTCATGCCTGTAATCCCAAAACTTTGGGAGGCCGAGGTGGGAAGATTGCTTGAGGTCAGGAGACAGAAATTGGCCTGGGCAACATAGCAAGACCTCATCTATGCAAAAAGTTTAAAAATTAGCCAGGTGTGGTGGTATGAACCTGTGGTCCCAGCCATTAGGGATACTGATGCAGGAGGATCGCCTGAACCCAGCAGGTTGAGACTTCAATGAACTGTGAACATGCCGCTGTACTCTAGCCTGGCTGAGAGTGAGAACCCAACTCAAAAAAAAAAAAAAAAAAGAATGGTCAGAAAAGCTGAATCCAGGCACAGACCTGATTTTGTCTGGTCCCTTTTCAGTTGCAAAAAAAGAAGGAAAGAGCAAGGGGCTTGCTCTGGGTTATCCAGAATCCAGAAGAGGCTTCCCTCTGCCCTGTCCCTCTCCAGACCATAGACCTCCCAACCACCCTGCTGTCAGCATTCTGGGAAGTGAATGTAACTTCGAGGTCCTCTTTGTTGTTCTGCCTTCTTTTGTTCTCACACAGTTTCTTTGCTTATCTCCTTAGTGAAGATGCTTTTAGTTTTTCTTTTTGAATCCCTCAAATCACAAGTATTAAAAATTGACACTAGTTCTTAGAGCAGTTCAGTTCCCTCATATTTTACAAAATGTAATTTGCAGTATTTTCAGGAGATAAAGGCGAACTAGTACTAATTCAGTACTAATATTTCCATTTTAATTTTTTTTTTTTTTTTTTTGTAAAGACGGGATCTCACTATGTTTCCCAGGTTGGTCTCAGACTCCTGACTTCAAGGGATCCTTCTGTCTCGGCTTCCCAAAGTGCTGGGATTTATAGGCCTGAGCCACTGAGCCTCGCCAGTGTTTCCATTCTAAAACAAGGAAATGAGAACATGGAAAACATAAATTGTTCAAGGTCACGGGGATTATCCCTCTCAGGAGCAGTGTTTCTCAAAGCATAATATGGCAACTACTAGAAAACAGTGTTTTAAGACCTGCTCAATCCAGCCAAGACCAGGAAATACAGGGATTGCAGTAAGGCTGTAAACTGCCAAATACTACAGTCATGTGTGCCACATAACAACTGACCACATATACAAAGGGTGATCTCAGGTGGTTACAATGGAGCTGAAAAATTCCTATTCCTAGTAGTATCCTCATGATCCCAACCCTGTGTAGGCCTAAGCTAATATGTGTATCTGTGTCTTAATTTTTTTTTTTGAGTTGGAATCTCACTCCATTGCCCAGGTTGGAGTGCAGTGGCACACTCCCAGCCACCGCAGACTCAACCTGCTGGGCTCCGGCGATCCTTCCGCCTCAGCCTTCCAAGTAGCTGGTGTGTCTTAATTTTTAACAAAAAAGTTTTAAAAGTTTTAAAAAATTAAAAATAGAAAAAAGCTCATGGAACAGAATATAAAAAATATTTTTGTACAGTTGTACAATGTGTTTGTTTTAAGCCAAGTGTTATTACAAAGGAGTTGAAAAGTTTAAAAATTAAAGTTTATAAACTAAAAATGTTACAGTAGGTAAAGTTTATTACTGAAGAAAAAATATTTTTTCATAAATTTAGTGTAGCCAGAGTTTACAAAGTCTACAGAGTGTACAGTCATGTCCTAGGCTTTCACAGTCACTCACCATAACTCAGTGACTTACCTAGAACAACTTCCAGTCCTGCAAGCTCCATTCAAGGCTAAGTGCCCTAGACAGGTGGACCCTTTTTATCTTTTATAAAATTGTATTTTTACTGTACTTTTCCATGTTTAGATACACAAAACCACGATGTTACAACTGCCTATAGTATTCAGGACAGTAGCATGCTGTCCAGGTTTGTAGCCCAGGAGCAACAGGCCAGGTGTGTAGTAGGCTAGACCAGTAGGAAAAACAAACCTAATTAAATTTGGTTAATACAAATTGCTTCAATAATCCTAGAATTCTGACACTGCACATCAACTACCATTGGCTGGAGAGACAACCCTATACAACTGGCATTATGGGGGAAGTGGGACCCAATGCTTACAAATAACAGAAATTCATCTACCATTTTCCTTTTTAAAAATATATGACTTATTTTTAGGCTAACAGAAGAATCAAGTTTAAAGCAAGTCTCTTCCAGGGAGCAAAAGGAGTTCAAGTCACAAAATATTAAGAGAGCAATAAAATTTTCTTTCTTTTAATAAGGCAGCGGAACTATCCAGTCAACAGATTCTATTCTGAGTGCATACTGTCCACACAAGGTACTGTGAACCAGGGACTACGAAGCCACCAGTTCGTTTCAAGGAATAAACCAACAGACGATGCTTCTGACAAACTGTGACTTCAGGTTAAGTTCCACCCCACAGGATCACGAGCCGAGAAAAAAATGACTAAAAAGCAAAAAAAAAGGAACCAGAGGAGGAGGAACCAGAAGGAGGGTGTTCCGAGGTTTCTTTGAAGATAAGCTCTAATTTATACCACAAGAAGAAGTTCACTTCCAAAACAGACAAAGCTCTATTCAACAAAAAAGTCGGGAGGGGGGCTTTCTTGGTCAATCTCTCCGAGCACTTGTTACGGGCACGCCCGGGAGCGGGGGCGCCCTCCGAAAAGTATGACGCAGGGGTTTCTGAAAATGACTCCGTAACTAATGTCGCCGTGGACCGGGCCCCGACCACCTCCCGGCGCCCACTCGACGCGAACCCGGGCTCAACGCCGTGAACGCCCTAGTACGCGAGGGAGCAATTTCCGCCTTATGTATTTGATCGTTGTCTTCAAAGTCCAGGCAAGCGAGGCCTCCTGTGGGTGAAGGGCGGGGATACAGTGGGAAAGCCCACAAGGGACAAACCCCAATTCCTCCTGCACCCATTTCCGACCGCACTCACCCCACACGTGGCTGTGATGGGAAAGACATCGCCCCAAGACTCCCTTCCAAGGGGGTCCGCCAAAGGTCACCTCCCCACGCTCAGGCCGAGGGACACCCGAGCGGCTGCGACGAAGAAGGCAGGGCGCTCCACGGGCCCAGCCCGACTCTGGAGTGCGGGAAGACACGGGCCGCGTTCTCTGGCCCGCGCGGGGTCGCCCCTTCCCGCCCAGGCCTGCGGGCCCCAGCCGCGTGACCCTCCCGGCGGGCCTCGCGCACTTACCCCCGGTTAGGGCCCTTAGGGATGAACCAAGGCACCAAGAAGCCGACGAAGCCCCAGAACACGCTCATCACAATGAGGGGCACCGTGAGGCCGTGGTACGCCATGGTCGCCGCCGGAGCTGCCAGGCCCTGCGAGCCCCTGTCCCCGCGACGCCCTCGGGTCCCACCCGGAAGTGTCAACGCCGGCCCGCGTGACCGGCGTGCACGAAGCCCCGCCTCCCGTGCCCCCACGTGACCCGCGCGCCGAACTCCGCCCCTCGGGGAACCCTGAGTCGGAGCTCCGCGCCAGCCCGGTAGGTCGGAAGGTTGCTCGGGGAGCCGTCACTCAGCCCAGAACTAAGGGGACAGTCACCCGCGGCTCAACAAAGTGTTCTGATAAGAACCTAGCCCTTTTAGGCAAAGTTAGTGACAGTTTTATCTGCTTCGTGGGTGTGTGTGTGTGTGTGTGTCAATGTGTCAGTGGCTCACTCTATCGCCCAGGCTGGAGTGCAGTGGCACAATCACGGCTCCTACAGCCTCGACCTCCTGGACTCAGACAATCCTCCCGACTCAGCCTTCGAAGTAGCTGGGACTACAGGTGGGCCCCATCACGCCCAGTTCATTTTTTAAATTTTCATTTTTGTAGAGACAGGGTCTCACTATGTTGTTAGACTGCCCTCAAACTCCTGGGTTCAAGCAGTCCTCCTGACTCGATCTCCCAAAGTGCTGGGATTACAGGTGTGAGACCCCACACCCAGTGCTTTATCTACTTCTTATTCAAAAGACATATATGAAGAACTTAACCATAGTAACTTACTGTTCTGAATTCCTCTATGCCCAGCGCTGAACCATGGGCTTTAAGTGCATGAGTTCCTGTTGAACATCTCCCTACAACCCATGAGATGGTTATAGTTATTATTGCCACTTTGCAGTTGAAGAAACTAAAGCTCATGAGGAGGTTAAGGGTCTTGCCCAAAGTCAAATAGTAAGTGGCAGGGCTAGGATTCAACCTCTGTTCTGATTTTCTTTTTCTTTTTATGAGTCAGAGTTTCACTCTGTCGCTCAGACTGGAGTGCAGTGGCATGCTTACGTCCACTGCAGCCTCAAACTGTTGGGCTCAGGTGATCTTTCTACCTCAGCCTTCCAAGTAGCTGGAACTACAGGTTTGCACCACCACACCCAGCTAATTTTTTTATTTATTGTAGAGCCGAGGTCTCACCATGTTGCTCAAGCTGGTCTCAAACCTGTGGGTTCAGGCAATCCTCTTGCCTCTGCTTCCCAAACTGCTGGGATTATAAGCCGGAACCATGGTGCCCAGCCTCTGGTCTGACTTTCAAGGCCAGAGCTCTTAACAACTGCACTACTGTAGGCCTTGTGCACTGTGCCAGATTCTAGGGTTAACAAAAGTCAATCAGACATCCCTCAGGTGTTCACATTCTGAGGAGCAGATGGTCTTGCAGACAGGCTGCTCATTGCAGTGTGAAAGTAGAGTGTATGATTGTGCATGACTTTCCACACCAGCTGGTCCTCAGCTGAGCCATGAAAGAGAAGTAGGAACTAGCCAGAATAGTAAGAAGATAGAGTTTCTAATTCTTGCTGAGAATTTTCACATGAGTTGATTATAGTACACAACAACCTTGGAACAGAGGAGAATGCCAGTTCTCAGGTTAAGGAGCCAGATAAAGCTTCCGGGTGAGCCAGGTGTGGTGGCTCATGCCTGTAATCCCAGCACTTTGGAAGCAGAGGCAAAAAAGATTGCCTGAGTCCAAGGGTTTGAGACCAGCCTGGGCAACTCGTCTCTACAATAAATCAAAAAATTAGCCAGGTGTGGTGGCACACACCTGTAGCTCCATCTACTTGGAAGACTGAGGCAGAAGAATTGCCTGAGCCCAGCAAGTCAAGACTGCAGTGGTCGTGAGCGAGTGGTCCACTGCACTCCAGTCTGGGTGACAGAGTGAGACTCCTACTCAAAAAAAAAAGCTTCCAAGCAAAAGCAAGACAGAAAGAACTGTGAACTCAATTCAATGTGCTTTACCATGGACTACGGATTCCTTGCAGTACCAAGTCTTCAAACATGATTCTACGTCTTTACCTGACCAACAGTGTAGGAAATTAATTGATCTCCTTTGTGCTCCTACCACTACCCCAAAACTTAGCCTTTAAGGCTAAATCTTAAATTCTAAGTACTACTGTCTTAAATTCCAGTCCAAGCACTACCTTCTCCATAAACATGTTTCATTCTGTTAGTGCATCTCTTTGGCCTTGTTAACTGTGTGTGTGTACCTTGACCAACCCTCTACTACAGGGCAAACTCCCAGAGAAGAGGCACATTTAACTGATCTCTGTGTCTGGTGGCACTTTAATTTCATTACTTTATTGTTGCTGCTGCTGTTGTTGTTATTATTATTTTGAGTCGGAGTCTTCCAGGCTGCATTGCAGTGGCATGCTCATGGGTACTGCAGTCTTGACCTGCTGTTCAGGCAATCCTGGCACCTCAGCCTTCCACATAGCTGGACTACAGGCTTGTGCCACCATGCCCAGCTAATTTTTCGATTTATTGTAGAGATGAGATCTCACCACATTTGTTGGGCTGGTCTCAAACTCCTGGGCTCAGGCAATCCTCTTGTCTTAGCCTCCCAAAGTGCTGTGATTATCGGCATGAGCCATGGTGCCCTACTGGGAGCAATTTATACATAGAAAATGCTTAACAAATAATTGTGCAGCTGAACTGAGTTAAGAAACCCTGAGTTAAGAAAGGGTGAAACTGGGCCCATGTAGAATCACAGCGACTCGGGAGGCTGAGGCAGGAGGATTGTTTAAGCCCAGGAATTTGAGGTTACGGTAAGCTATGATTGAGCTCACCAGACTCCAGTCTGGGCGACAGAGTGAGATCCCCTCTGTATTAAAAAAAAGAAAAAGAAAAAGGTAAAATCAGCCAGAACAAAATTAAAGAAAGAAGTTCACTTCTACTTTCCTATTAATCTATTAATTAACTTTTTTTTTTTTTTTTTGAGTTGGAGTCTCACTCTGTCACCCAGACTGGAGTGCAGTGGCCGCTCCCGGCCACCTCAGCCTCAACCTGCTGGGCTCTGGCGATCCTTCCGCCTCAGCCTTCCAAGTAGCTGGAATTACAGGCATACACTACCACACCCGGCTAATTTTTTGAGTTATTATAGAGATGAGGTCTCGCCAAGTTGCCCAGGCAGGTCTCGAACCCGCGGGCTCAGGCAATCCACTCACCTCAGCCTCCCAAAGGCGCGGGATTACAGGCTGATAATTAACTTATTTTTTCTTTTTTTCTTTTTTTCTTTTTTTTTTGAGTCAGAGTCCCACTCTGTCACCCAGGCTGGAAGAGTAGTGGTACACTCATGGCCACCACAGCCTTGACCTGCTGGGCCCAGGTGATCCTTCTGTTTCAGCCTTCCAAGTAGCTGGAACTACAGGCATGTGTCACCACATCCTGCTAATTTTTCTTGATTTATTGCAGAGATGAGGTCTTGCCAACTTGTCCAAGCTGGCCTCAAACCCCTGGGCTCAGGCAATCCTCTCACCTCTACCTCCCAAAGTGCTGGGATTACAGGCATGAGCACCAGGCCTGGCCTTATTTTTCATAATAATGGTAAAATACACATAACATAAAATTTACCGTCTAAATCTTATTTGTGTATTTATTTTAAGTTGGGGGTCTTATTCTGTCACCCAGGTTGAATTGCAGTGGCACGATCATGCTCACTGCAGCCTCTACCTCCTGGGCTCAGGCGATTCATCCTCCTCAGCCTCCCAAGTTGCTGGGACCACATCTGGCTTATTTAAAAAATTTCTTTGTAGGGATGAGGTCTTGCCAATATTGCCCAGGCTGGTCTGGAACTCCTGTGCTTGACCAATCTTCCACCAAAGTGTTAGGATTACAGGCGAAAGCTACTGTGTCTGGCTTTAACCATTTTTCAGTGTACAGCTAAGTGTGTTCACACTGTTGTGCAATGAATCTCCAGAACTTTTCCATACTCATTAAACAAACACATCTCATTTTCCATCCCCCAGCCCTCGCAGCCACCATTCTACTTTCTGTCCCTATGTGTTGGGCGACTCTAGTTACTTCCTGGAAGTAAAATCACACAGCATTTGTCCTTTTGTGACTGGCTTATTTAACTTCGCTTCATCTTTTCAAGGTTTGTTTATGTTGTACAAGTGTCAAAACTTCTTTTTTGTTTTGTAGATTAAAAAATATAGTTTATTTAAAAAGTAAATTAGAGAGAGAGAGGAGATTCACCTCCCCAAGGTAGGGGAGGGGGCCAAAGCCAGGAAACATGGCAACAGCCATAACTCAAAGAGCACATGGCCACACCAAAGTCTAGTAGCAATGGCCTATTTCCTTCATTTTTAAAGCTGAATAATGTTCCCTGTGTATACATACTACATTTTGTTTATTCATCCATTAATGGAATTTGTTGCTATTGTGAATTATTTCCCATTTCTTAAGTAAATGCAAATAATTTCTCTTAGTCCTTTTAAGTAGGGTGTCTAAACTTTGCCTTGCCTTCTTGGCAGCCTCTTTATAAACCATCTTGGGAAGTGCAGAGATGTAACTCTTTTTTGGGGGGGGTTGAAGTTTGGAGTCTTACTCTGTCGCCCACACTGGAGGGCAATGGTACGCTCACAGCCACCACAGCCTCAATCTGCTGGGCTCAGGTGATCCTTCCACCTCAGCCTTCCAATGAGCTGGAACTACAAGCGTGCACTACCACGCCCGGTTAATTTTTTGATTTATTGTAGAGACGAAGTCTTGCCAAGTTGCCCAGACTGGTCTTGAACCCGTGGGCTCAGGCAATCCTCTCGCCTCTGCCTCCCAAAGTACTGGAATTACAGGCTTGAGCTACCTCGCCCAGCCTGGATATAATTCTTCAGAGACCAGTTCTGTTTAAATCTATGGGTTTCATCCACTGTGAAATGAGAAAAATTAGTATGTTAAAACTGACTCGGGGCAATCCCTTCGGGCCCCCTCCTGTTGTGGGAGCTTTTCTGTCCTCAATAAATCCTGCTTTCAAAAAAAGAAAAAGAAAAAAAAAAACTGACTCCAGGCGTGGTGGCTCATGCCTGTAATTCCAGCACTTTGGGAGGTTGAGGAGACAGGATTGCCCAAGCCCAGGGGTTTAAGACCAGCTGGGCAACTTGGTGAAACCTTGTCTCTACAATAAATCGAAAAATTAGCCCAGCATGGTGGTATGTACCTGTATTTCCAGATACTCAGGAGGCTGAGGTACAGGGATCACCTGAGCCCAGCAAGTCAAGGCTGCAGTGCCATGAGCGTGCTATTGCTTGCCAGCCTGGGCGACAGAGTGAGACTCTGACTATAAAAGCAAAAACAAAAAAAAAAGTACTGACACTGGCACAGTGACTCCTGCCTGCAATCCCAGCACTTTGGGAGGCCCAGGATTGCTTGAAGCAAGGAGTTTGAGAGAAAAGTTAGTATCTCAATATTTCAGTATTAGATTTGTGGGCTAATATTGGCCAATAGCTCCCTCTATCAGTCAATCTGTCAAACACATTTTATCACATGTTCAAGTGAAAACTGTCCTAGTTCAGTGGCTCAGCAAATGAAGAAATATTCTCTGTCCTCAAGGTGCTTAAAATTTTCAGGAAATAGACCCGTCTGTGCAGTGTGGTCCAAGGACTCCAGGGAGTCCCTGAGTCTCTACCAGCAGGTCTGGGAATGCTTTTCTTTTCTAATTATGAATCCGTGTTAGGGTAAGTTTTCCTCCTATACTTCATCCAAAACAACATGTCACAAAAGCTTGAATGCAGAAGTATTATGAAGGTTCCATGTGTTTTTTATTAAGCCAGATATTGAGGAATTTTGCTGAATGTAACACAACGTCACTGTTCCCACTCCATTTGTTTTAGAAAGTTATTTTCCATACAAATGTTATTTCCATTAACATGTATGGGATTATTGTTATTTTTTAGAATGAATTTAAAATAAATATGTTAAAATTTTCTGTTTTAGCCAGGTGTGGTGGCTCATGCCCACTTTCCAAACAAGCAAACTAAAAACTAATAATCATGATAACACTTATTTTAATCTTAGCTACTTGAGAGGCTGAGGCAGAAGGATTGCTTGAGGCTAGGAGTTTAAGACCAGCCTGGGCAATGTAAGGAGCCCCAGTCTCTTATGTTTTAAAATATGTATTTTTTAAGTTGGAGTCTCACTCTATCACCCAGGCTGGAGTGCAGTGGCACGCTCACAGCCACCACAGCCTTGACCTGCTGGGCTCAGGTGTTCTTTCTGCCTCAGCCTTCCAAGTAACTGGAACTACAGGTGCATGCTACCACGCTCAGCTAATTTTTTAATTTATTGTAGAGACAAGGTTTCACCATGTTACCCAGGCTGGTCTCGAACCCCTGGACCCAGGCAATCCTCTCACCTCTGCTCAAAGTGCTGGAATTACAGGTGTGAGCCACTGTGCCCAGCCCCTTATGTCTTAAAATAATTTTAAAAATTAGTAGGGCATGGTGGTGGACACCTGTAATCCTAGCTACTTGGGAGACTGAGGAGGGAGGGTCACTTGAGCCCAAGAGTTTAAGGCTGCAGTGAGCTATGATTGTACCACTGCACTCCAGCCTGGACAACAGGAGCCTCTATCTTTAAAAAGTTAAATAAGTAAAATAAAAATATCTTCTTTTTTTTTTTTTTTTTTTTGAGTTGGAGTCTCACTCTGTTGCTGAGACTGGAGTGCAGTGGCCGCTCCTGGCCACCGCAGCCTCGACCTGCTGGGCTCTGGTGATCTTTCCGCCTCAGTCTTCCAAGTAGCTGGAACTATAGGCACACGCCACCACGCCCAGCTACTTTTTTGATTTATTGTGGAGATGAGGTCTCGCCCAGGCTGGTCTCAAACTTGCGGGATCAGGCAAACCTCTCACCTTGGCCTCCCAATGTGCTGGGATTATAGGCGTGAGGCACCGCGCTGGACCTGTAAGCTGTTCTTGAGAAGCACTGCTAGAGAAACCGCAGAGACCATCACAAGCAACAGCCCAAAGTCAACAAGAGCTACTGACACCCAACAGGGCAACCAGCTGAGGAGTCCCTGTCTCCTAGACCCAGTGCTGTGAAGAAAAGTAGGCATGTGGAGTCTCAAAGCCATGGAATCATAAAGCTCCTTTCCAAGCTCATCTGGAAGCTTACAAGTTACTGGAGAAGCTGAAAACCCCAGCGGGATTATCATGCATTTGCTCAGTGCATGGGTATGGAGCGTGAACTGAGGGTGGCCACCACTGATAACAGCAGTTACTGAAATAGGGACTGAGCACTTAATTCACAGACACCAACACCAAAAGTACAAGTTATAAAAAGGAGAGGTTTATTAGTCAAGAGCAGGCTGGCGGCCACTTGCCTGCTGGACATAACAGTCTCACAGCAAGGGGCCCCCATTAGCTATAGGGGCCTGCTTAAATGGGCAAAACCACATTGGGACTTCCAAGTGGATCAAACCACAACATCCTGAAGGCCTAGGTACTTTTGGAGGACTGAATACTCAGCCCTCGTGTCCACTAAGAAGTGGATAGGGCTTCCCCCCACCATAAGTTTCACCCTGGGCTCCGGGGGGGAGTTGACAGAGCCCTAGCTCTGTCAGTCAGTTTGTAATTGAAGCACAGGAGTAGATTTCGGTGGGCAGCCCCCTGGAGATCACTCTTGTGGTCGGGGTAGCCTGTCTGGGCAGTCTTTTACCCAGTGCCCAATATTTTTACAGTAGGCACATTGATTTTTTGCTTGTGGAGTTTTTCGCCCAGTGCCGGTTCCTCTTTTCCCTGTTAGCTGCTTGGGTTTAACTTCCTGTAAGGCTGCTGCTACTACTTTGGCCATCTTTTTGGTGTGTTGGTCTTCAAGCAAGTCCCTGTTATTATAGACCTTCTGGGCTACCTCAGTTAATTCTGATAAACTTTTTCCTTCAAATCCTTCAATTTTCTGTAATTTCTTTTTTATATCAAGGGCCAACTGGGAGACAAAGGCTATAACTAAAGCCCTCCAATTTCTGGAGTCTCAGGGTATAGAGTATATGTCCGATAGGCCTCCATAAGGCGTTCCAGAAAAGCCGTGGGAGATTCCTGTAGGCCCTGAGTTACCTCACTTACCTTAGACAAATTTGTGGGCCACCTGGTGGCAGCCCAGAAAACCCCAATTAGAGTCCAATGATAGGTGGTGAGACACTCCCTGCCATGATCCGGTGTTCGGGTTTCAATTAGGCTTCTCAGGGGAGAAGACACGGTCCACATGGTCCTGCTCTGCTGGTCTGCCATCTGGTCCCAGGACCAACTTCCTTGTCTCCTGACAGATTTGTTCTCTTTCCTTTGCAGTAAAAAGGGCTTGGAGGAGCTGTTGGCAGTCATCCCAAGTGGCCTGGTGGGTGAAGAAAATAGTTTCTAAAAGGCCTATGAGGCTCTGAGGTTTTTCAGAGAATGCCAAATTTGGTTGCTTCCAATTGTAAAGATCACTAGTAGAGAAAGGGACATAAACCATAAAGGACTGGCCACCTGAACCTCCCGCGTCTAGTCCCGGGGCCTGTCTCGGGGAGGACTGTGGAAGTTTGTGGTTCTGAGTTCCCCGAAGACAAGTTGGGGCTAGTCAGTTTATCGGGGGTGGTTGGGCCCTTGGGAGATGCATGAGGAAGCGGGGATAAAGGGGCTGATACGAGGACCCACTTCTGGTGAGTGATAGGTTGAGAACCTTGTGGGCCCTCTGCTCCTGCTCAGATGTAGTGTAGGGTGGGGGAATTTCATCATCCTCTGGTGGGCTCTGGAGGACTGGAAGTTTGGCTTTTGGAGTTTCCTGTAGGGCTAAAACACAAGAAGAATTAGCTTTTTGGTGGGTTTTCTTTATCCATTATGGCTGCTGCATTACCAGGAGGTACCAGGCAGTGATGTATGGGATCTGATCCGGGTGGCATCGATAGACGAACTGTCGGACCTTCCCCACTATGGCAGGGTTGAAGGTCTGCGGCGGCCAGCTGCAATTAGGAAATGTGGGCCATTCAAGGGAACAAAAGGTGGTTAGCTTTCCTTGGTTTACCTGATAACCTGACTGTTGTGCCGCTCCTTGGAAATCCTTGAAGTGGCACAAAACCAGCTGCAGAGGGGTGTCAGGCTTAGAGCACTGCTGCCCCATAATGTTGATAGCAATGACAGACACAACAGTGACTAACACTGAGCAAATAAAGACAGTAACACAAACTGAACAGACAGACCTAACTGCCCGAGGGCAATACCGGAGGGCCCAGTGACGTGTCACTGGGACCTCAGACCCAGGAATTAGTGCTGCGTCCAGCTTTCCTGCGGGTCCAACCAGAAGTGTGCACAAACAAAACAGGAACTTGACTCACCTCTCAGAGGGCTCTGGGGACATTGTGAGTCTGCCAGAGATGACAAACAGCCGTTTGCAAGTCCACAGACACCAGGACCGATGAACACTGAGGTTCATGGGTATGCAGACCCACAAGGTCAGCTGGTGATTGGGGCTGGGGATTAAGCTCTCGGATCTCCTGGGCAAGCCCCCAAATGAAATAGGGACCGAGCGCTTAATTCACAGACACCAACACCAAAAGTACAAGTTATAAAAAGGAGAGGTTTATTAGCCAAGAGCTGGGCCGGCGGCCACTTGCCAGCTGCACATAACAGTCCCACATCAAGGGGCCCCCATTAGCTATAGGGGCTTGCTTAAATAGGGGAAAACCACATTGGGACTTTCCAAGTGGGCCAAACCGTAACATCCTGGAGGCCTAGCTATTTTTCAAGCAATGCTAGCAGGGTTCACAGAAGTGAAAAAAAAGCTGTTAAACAGTTTAACCTAGCCAGCAGGTGCTGTTGCCAGTTTCCAGGAAGGGAACTTTTTTTTTAACTGTGCAAGGTTGAGTACATGCTTAGCCTAATTTTTGACATTGTAGGTGTCTTTTCTTTATTTTTATTTTATTTTTATTTTTTGAGTTGGAGTCTCACTCTGTCACCCAGACTGGAGTGCAGTGGCCGCTCCTGGCCACTGCAACCTCAACCTGCTGGGCTCCGGCAATCCTTCCGCCTCAACCTTCCAAGTAGCTGGAATTACAGGCATGCACTACCACACCCGGCTGATTTTTGATTTATTGTAGATATGAGGTCTTGCTGCCCAGGCGGGTCTCGAACCCACAAGCTCAGGCAATCCCCTCACCTCAGCCTCCCATAGGCGTGGGATTACAGGCTGAGCCACCGAGCCTGGCTTGTAGATGTCTTTTGAAGTCCCATTCCACATTATCACTGCTCGAGGGACTGCCATGTGCTGAATAATTTGAATTATTTTTCATTGAATATTCATACACCTAATATATATATTATTAAATTCATTTTACATGTGACAAAAAGAGAGGCTCAGATTTGTAGCTTGTCCAAAGTGTAACTGTTTTATTTCATTTATTTATTTATTCTTTTTTTCTTAATAGAGATGGAGTCTTGCTATGTTGTGCAGACTGGTTTCAAACTCCTGGCCTCAAGTGACCCTCCCACCTCAGCCTCCCAAGTCCTGAGATTCCAGGAGCAAGCCACCTCACCTGGCTAAGTGCAGCTGTTTTAACTACAGAACTGGGATCTGAATGTGGCTCTTCAGAGTTCCTGTTCTTTCCACTAAGCCTTGTTGCCGCTCCTATTTCAAGCAATAAGTCACCGTACAAGACGATCCTAGATTGGACATGAGTTTACAAGACAGAGGATCGTCTAGAGCATAAGATGAGCCCTTTGAAAGCCTGTTCAAAGGCTAACTGCCCTCCTGCTCACAATAGACTGACATATGGTTGATGTAGTTATTTCTGGTGGGCAAAGAACATTTTCCTTCATCTTTCTGTATGTTAATATTGCAATTATGGTGTTCAGGCAGTAAATCAGTCTACATAGCTGTTTAAATTTGGACAACCTGCTTTTCTCATGAAGACTTTGTTAAGGATCACACTTTCTTTTTTGTGTATGTGTGAGTTGGAGTCTCACTCTGTCGCCCAGACTGGAGTGCAGTGGCCGCTCCCAGCCAGCACAGCCTCGACCTGCTGGGCTCCGGCGATCCTTCCGCCTCAGCCTTCCAAGTAGCTGGAACTACAGGCGCGTGCTACCACGCCCGGCTAATTTTTTGATTTATTGTAGAGATGAGGTCTCACCAAGTTGCCCAGGTGGGTCTCGAACCTGCGGGCTCAGGCAATCCACTCACCTCGGCCTCCCAAAGTGCTGGGATTACAGGCTCTCTCCACCGAGCCCAGCCGGATCACACTTTCAATAAAGATTCAACTACATATGCTTAGAATATTTCTGGAAGGATACAAAAGAAACTGGTAACAGACAAGCCTGTATTCCCAGCACTTTGGGAGGCTGAGGTGGGAGAATTGCTTGAGTCCAGGAGTTTGAGACCAGCCTGGGCCACATAGTGAGACTTCATCTCTACAAAAAAAAAAAAAATTAAAAAATTAGGGCTGGGCACAGTGACTCAAGCCTGTAATCCCAGTACTTTGGGAGGATGAGATGAGAGGATTGCCTGAGTCCATGGATTTGTGACCATCCTGGGCAAGTTGGCAAGACCTTGTCTCTACAATAAATAAAAAAATTAGCCAGGTGTGGTGGCACACATCTGTAGTTCTAGCTACTTGGAAGGCTGAGGCAGAAGGATCACCTGAACCCAGTGGGTCGAGGCTGCCGTGATTGTGAGTGTGCCACTGCATTCCAGCCTGGATGACAAAATGAGACTCCATTTCAAGACAGGAAGGAAGGAAGGAAGGAAGGGAAGGAGGGAGAGAGGGGGGGAGAGAGAGAGAGAGAGAGAGAAAGAGAGAGAGAAAGAAAGAAAGAAAGAGTAGCTGAGTGTGGTGCACACCTGTAGTCCCAGCTACTTTGGAGGCTGAGGCAAGGAGGATCACTTGAGCCCAGGAGGTCAAGGCTGTGGTGAGTGGTGATCACACTGCTACACTGGGCAACAGAATGAGACTCCAACTCAATAAATAAATAAATAAATAAAATAACCAGGTAACAGAAAACAGAGTGACTGAGGGTCAAGGTAACAAGGAAACTTACTTTTCAGTATCTACCTTTTATACTTTTTTATTTTGTACCGTGTATAGGTATTACCTTGAAAAAAAAAAACAATTTAAAAGAGCAATTAACAAAGACCCAAGTGAACACGAGATAAAAGCTGCTCAGTATGTAGCATCAGCAGTCGATAGTGGACTCTTGGGTGGTGGAGTCTTGTCCTGTTCTGGAAGACTCAATGACTTACCTGTTCAACTCAGTGGAAAGCTCTATGACTGCAGTCTACACCTGTGCAGTGTGAAGGTAGACATTCAGAAGCAGTTATCTGCAATTTAGAAGGTTGGCGTCTTCCTAAAATAGCACAAGGGGAATCACTTGAGGGAACGCATATTTGCGAATTTGATGAAAAGGTCATTAGAAAACTGATTCAGTCATTCCAGGAGACATGCTAATACCCAGAACCTGAACCTTGAAAGGCAGGCCCACCTGTCTGACATTCTCCAATCCCTATTTCTTGCAGCAGCCAGACCCCACCGCTGCTGCTTCTAAACCCTATCCTTTGTTCAAAAACCAGCATTCGTCTGAACTCCCTTGAGAACTTTTCCCTCTGTTCCCATGCATGACCCCGTTGCAAATCTCCTCTAAAAGGCAACAGCTAAGATTTCCTGAGCACTCAGTGCTTTGTGTACATCTCTTAAGTATTAAGTCTGACAACTTCATAAATGACAAAACTGAGGACCAGAGCAGTTAAGCAATTTGTCCAAGGTCACACAGCTAGGAACAGATAGAGCTAGGATTAGAACTCAATTTTAGTTGGGCACAATGGCTCATGCCTATAATCCCAGCATCTTGGAAGGCCAAGATGGGAGGATCACTTGAGCCCAGGAATTCAAGACCAGCCTAGGCAATATAGCAAGACCTCATCTCTACAAAAAATCAAAAAATTAAGCAGGCGTGGTGGTGCTACCTGTATTCCCAGCTACTTGAGAGACTGAGACAAGAGGAGAGACTTGGGCCCAGGAGGTCGGGGCCACAGTGAGCCATGATCCCACCACTGTACTCCAACCCCTGGGCAACAGAGTGAAATGCCTGCTTAAAAAACCAAATAAACAACAACAGCAAACTCAATTTAAGGCCAAGTTCTGCCCTTGATCATTCACTATTATTCACTCAACTCAGGCCTGGCATAGGGGCTCATGCCTGTAAATCCAGCATTTAAGGAGGGTGAGGGGAGAGAATTGCCTGAGCCCTGGAGTCTGAGACCAGCCTGATCATCATGGTGAGACTTCTTCTCCACAATAAACCAAAAACTAGCTAGGCATGGTGGCACATGCCTATCTATAGTCCTAGCTACTCAGGAGGTTGAGGCAGGATTGCCTGAGCTCAGCAGGCTAAGGCTGCAGCAGCCATGATCATGCCATCGCACTCTAGCCTGGGTGACAGAGTGAGACTTAACTTAAAAAAAAAAAAATTCACTTGGCTCAATATAAGCAGTCTAGTATAACTTGGATTCCTGTGAGGGATTACAGCTCTCAAAGCTCTTATCCATCACTTGGAATACGTTGCTGAAAATAAGCTAAGTCTGATTCCTAGGAGATATCATAATTATTTGCTGATGAAAGTAATGACTGAAGCCCAGAGCTCAGAGTAGGTCTCAGAGTATACAGTAAGGAGCTATACATTTAATCTAGTGTGAAATCTGACTTTTATGCAACTTTTGGTGTCCTAAAACATGCGCTGGTTGAGAATATGTAAAGACAAAATCCAAATTAGAAAGTGCAAAGCAATGTGTTTGGTCGAGATCCCACTCTGCCTTTTATTTATTTATTTATTTATTTATTTATATTTTATTTATTTATTTATGAGTCAGAATCTCACTCTGTTGCCTGCAGTGGAACAATCAAGGCTCACTGCAGCCTCAACCTCCTGGGCCTCAGGTGATCCTCCTATCTCAGCCTCCCGAGCAGCTGGGACTACAGGCACACACCGCCATGCTCAGCTAATTAAAAAAAATTTTTTTTTGTAGAGATGAGATCTTGCTATATTGCCCAGGCAAGACCAGCTTCTTATATAGATAAGAAAACAGAAGGTCATAAAAATGACCTCTCAAGGACCAGAGCAAAATTTGAATCCAAACCTGTGTGACTCCAGAGTCAGGACAATATCTGCCTATCCTTAAATCAATGCCAAGTCAGAGGATATATCTTGAGTTTTGTGCTTTGTGATATCCCTGATTTCTTCTGTGAGAACTCCTGGCCTGTGCAGAGTAAATGTCAGGGTTGGAAATGCAAGTGAACTGGCAAAGAAAGATACTAGTAGTATTTGGATACTCACAGCGTGGAAAGTGTCCTCAGGAACATGCCATCTGTTCTGGCCATTTTCTCTCTGCATTTTCCATGAGAAAGGAAGGCAGAAGAGGTGTCATCATGTTTATTTATTTTTGGTTTTTCATACTGGTAAGTGATCGTAATCATTAGTTTTACTGAGAAAATGGAAGCCCTGAGATAAGTGACTTGCTCAAAGCTTGCTGACTGTGCAGTGAGGCTGAGCTGGGATCAGTCCAGGATGGCCGGTGACCATGCCTTTCCCAGGTGGCACTGCTGCACACAAAGGTTCTTGTCTGTTCCACACACACGTCCAGTCCCTTATCAGATGCCAATAAAAGGCTGACAGGGCAAAGAAAAACCAGACAGCTGGGGAACTTTGGAAGAGTGGCCTTTGATGCAGTGAGGCTCAAGGCCTCAAATCTTGGCTTTACTACCTATGCGATGATGTAAACAGTTAACAATACCCTAATTCAGTCAACATTTATTAAGAAACTCCAGTGTGTCAGATAAGCCATTACTGGAGTCATACAAGGCTGTTGGATACATTTTATTTTTGAGGCAGGGTCTTACCCTGTGATCCAAGCTAGAGTGCAGTGGCATGATCACAGCTCACTGCAGCCTTGACCTCCTAGGTGATCCTCCTGCCTCAGCCTCCTGGGACTACAGGCACATGCCACTACACCCAGCACACTTTTTTATTTTTCGTGAAGATGAGGTCTATGTTGCTCAGGCTGGTCTCAATCCTCCTGCCTCAGCCTCCCAAAATGCTGGGATTACAAATGTGAGCCAACATGCCCCACCGGTTTGATACCTTTTTTTTTTTTTTTTTTTGAGTTGGAGTCTCACTCTGTCGCCCAGACTGGAGTACAGTGGCTGCTCCTGGTCACTGCAGCCTCGACCTGCTGGGATCCGGCGATCCTTCCGCCTCAGCCTTCCAAGTAGCTGGAACTACAGGCGCGCGCTACCACGCCCGGCTAATTTTTTGATTTATTGTAGAGATGAGGTCTC
Organism: Carlito syrichta; assembly: GCF_000164805.1. Taxonomy (NCBI): domain Eukaryota; kingdom Metazoa; phylum Chordata; class Mammalia; order Primates; family Tarsiidae; genus Carlito; species Carlito syrichta. Next base: position 167,007 of record NW_007256315.1, read on the forward strand.
GCTGCCCAGGCAGGTCTCGAACCCGCAGGCTCAGGCAATCCACTCACCTCAGCCTCCCAAAAGCGCGGGATTACAGGCTGAGCCACCGAGCCTGGCTCAGTTTGATATCTTTTTTTTTTTTTTTT
>NW_007256315.1:167151-169619 GCF_000164805.1 Carlito syrichta
AGCCTCGACCTGCTGGGCTCCGGCGATCCTTCCGCCTCAGCCTTCCGAGTAGCCAGAATTACAGGCATGCGCTACCACGGTTTGATACCTTTTAAGACTATTTTTCAGGGGAGGATTTTAGATGTGGCCCTGAAACTCAATCTTTTGCTTATTTATGTATTTATTATTTTTATTCACAGTGTGCCTCTTAGACAAAGGAGCTAAATCTTGAAGACTGAAAAGTTAGACCTGGAGTCTGAAGCTCAGATGCCTGTAGGGCCAGGCAGGCCGAGTATGGGAATGAAGCAGGTAGGACAGGGAGCTGCCAGCCTCCAGGCTCCAGCTGGCCGTGCGGGAGCCGGGCTCTGAGTGGCCAGGGGAAGCATGTGGTTCCCTGTGGAACCTCCATCTTAAAAGCTGGAAATGTTAAATAACTATTAAAATAGAGGGGCACACTCAATCTGTCAGAGTCAAATCTTGCCTTCAGGCTGCCAGTTTTCTGAGTTAGCTCCTGAACACAAGGGCCATATTAGTCACATGGAAACGGCACTTGCACAGGCCGGGCCTGGGAAGGGAGCCTGGCCTGGGAGCTGCCCATGATTTGGTCTGGTTGGCATGAGGGAGAGAAAGCCGGAGACATTCATGTCAGGGGGCCAGAGAGCAATGTCAGGCTGAGATGTGGGTGTAAAGCAGCGCCACACATACCATGGGCCTTGTGTGCTAGTTCACATCACGGCTGCTATAAGGGGGCAGATGCCTGCACGGTGCCCTCAGCGCGAGGGTCTGGGTGAGAGCAGGTGCCTCGCCCCTGTAGTTGTGCTGCTGTACACATCAACATGATGGGCGGTGGGGATGGACAATCAGCTGTATTAATTTATACAACAAGGCAAATACCATCTGGAATTAGGAAAAAATTCCAATTTTTATTCATAAAATTATTAAAATTGCAAAGTAGACTTACAGAGCCACAGATGAATAACAAAACAGGAGGGAAATGTTCTAGAGACTTTTTTTTTGAAGAGTTCCAAAGAAATATACACTAGGTTAAAAGCCTACAGCTAAATCATAGTACACAACAGGCTATATTCATTCCTGCATCTTCTCAATAAGTTCTTCCTTGTATTTGCCTTTCTCTTTTCCTACTTGTCGAGATTTGGCTTTGCGCTCAAGAATTTTCTTCCGATCTTTGTCCAGTTTTAGCCTGGTGATAACTACCTGTTAGGAGTGAGAAACAGAGCTTTACTGGTTTTCTAAGTGGAAAAGGACTTAGAACCACCACCATCCTGTACAGGGAAGCTTCCCTTGCCAACTGCAGCGGGGTTCTTCATCTGCCCACTGCCCACCCTCAGTGGCCTCTGAAGCTCTCAGGAGACCATTTAAATGGGTTAGTGACACACAGTATCATTTGGGTTGGGAAAATTTGCTAATCATACCTTGGCTGGCAAGTGTATTGCTGAAAAGATATATACATTCCCATCAGCCACAGGGCAATGCTGAGATCACAAGGATCAGCAACACTTATCTATGAATGTATCACATTATCATGGGCATCCCCAAAATATACGTATCTATTATATATCAATACAAAAATAAAATTTCTAAATAAAAAGGGATAAATAAGATCCCAACCATTCTGCCCTTAACAATCTGAAACTATGGAAGGAGAAAAAGACTCTATTAACAAATATAAAACTGGAAGTGCAAAGGAGGAACAGAAATATTCTACCAGGTGGGCCGGAGGGCTGCAGGAGACATGCTTTCACTTCTCTGAGTGTTATTCAGTGGGGAAGTGACTCCTGCATGCCTGCAGGCCTCTTGCTACCAGCTTAAAAACAGAGTCATCTCAAGGATGGTAAATGAGACAAGAAAAGAATGTGGATCCTTCAGGCAATCATAGAGCCACAGAATCAATCAGGCCCCCTGGCCTTCCCCTGGAGGTCCTGACCTCAGCCCCCATGCAGTCACCATCAATAGTAATGTCACACCAAAGGGCTACCACTACCACTCAGTCCCAGACCACACCTTGCTCGGGTGGATGCCCACATGGACGGTAGTGCCGTTAGCCTTCTCTCGCTGCACCCGTTCGATGTAGATGACGTATTTCTTTCTGTACACCTGGACCACCTTGCCAATCTGCTGACCTTTGTAGTGCCCTCGAACCACCTAAGAAAAGTACAAAAAAGAATTGCCCCCCCATTTGTAATGCATGATGAACACTATGACGAAGCTAATCATCAGGAACACATAGGCTAAAGACACAACTCTTTTTTTTTTTTTTTTGAGTTGGAGTCTCACTCTGTCCCCCAGGCTGGAGTGCAGTGGCCGCTCCTGGCCACCGGAGCCTTGACCTGCTGGGCTCTGGCGATCCTTCCGCCTCAGCCTTTCAAGTGGCTGGAACTACAGGCACGCGCTACCACGCCCAGCTGATCTTTATTTATTGTAGAGATGAGGTCTCACCAAGTTGCCCAGGCGGGTCTTGAACCTGCGGG
>NW_007256315.1:169639-171631 GCF_000164805.1 Carlito syrichta
GGGCTCAGGCAATCCACTCACCTCAGCCTCCCAAAGCGTGGGATTACAGGCTGAGCCTCCAAGCCCGGCTAAGACACAACTCTTTATACAAAAACAGACTAATCCTGCCATCAAAAGTCAGCTATTTTTGTGGTATGCAAGGTCAGGTGGAAATTCTTTACCTGAATTTTCTTCTTTTCTTATCTAAAGAAGAAAAAAATTCCTTGGACTAGGATGGTTATCACACAACTCATCCCCAAAATTAAAAACATAATAATTTTTGGTGAGGCATGGGGACTCAGGTCTGTAATTCCAGCACTTTGGGAGGCCAAGATAGGAAAACTGCTTGAGGCCAGGAGTTCAAGACCAGCCTGGCAGCCTGGGCAATACAGGGAGACCTCATCTCTACAAAAAGGAAAAAAAAAAGAAAGAAAGAAAGAAGGAAGGAAGGAAGGAACGAAGGAAGGAAGGAAGGAAAGAAAGCAGGAAAGAAAAAAAGAAAGAAAGAAAGAGTGATATCTCTTTTATTATAACAGGAGAGGATGACAACAAGCCAGGTGGAACTGCAGTTAAGTTGGGTGTGGAGGCAGGAGTTCACAAAGTTCCTAGCTGACAGCCTGAATTTCCTCTATAAAGTAGGAGGAACCGTCACCTATTTAGAGAAAGAGGAAGGTAAGCAGGATTCAGAAGAGGCTGAGAGAGAAGAGGCAGTTTCAATAAACCCTACTGGGGCTACTCGATCCTCCTGGTGGAGAAGCAACTATCCAGCATGGCCTCTGGAGGAAACAATTCATCCCTCTTGGGCATTCAAAAGATGGTGGCCCCCTTGCCCTTGCCCTCCTTCTTTCCCTCGCCTCCCACACCCATCTAGTCAGTAATTTTTTATTCATTCAACAGATATTGACTCAACTCCCTGTTAAGTGCCAGGCTGGACACTGAAATCCAGCAACAAACAAGCTCCCTGGCCTCACAAAGCTTAGTCTGATGGCCAGCAAGCAGTTAACAAGTAAATACACATGTATACGATCACTAACTGGACCTGGGCATGTGGGAACTTACTGGGATAAATGGTCCCTATTACAATGGGCAATGGCTATCCAGTTTTACATCTGCCAAAACTGATCTGTGCACTTTACTGTGTGTAAGTCAGTCAGATTTCAGACTTATTTTGGAGATAAAATCAATAAGACTTGCCTGGTGGATTATAAGAGAGGGATTAAGGAGAATTTGTTGTTGTTGTTTTGTTTTTTGTTTTCTTGAGCTGGAGTCTCACTCTGTCACCCAGACTGGAGTGCAGTGGCCGCTCCCGGCCACCGCAGCCTCGACCTGCTGGGCTCCGGCGATCCTTCTGCCTAAGCCTTCCAAGTAGCCGGAATTACAGGCATGCCCTACCACGCCTGGCTGATTTTTTGATTTACTGTAGAGATTTATTGTAAAGGTCTCACTGCCCAGGCGGGTCTCGAACCCGTGGGCTCCGGCAATCCATTCACCTCAGCCTCCCAAAGGCGCGGGATTACAGGCTGAGCCACCGAGCTCAGCAGGAGAATTTTTAAAGAGAACTGAAAGGCTTATGGCAAATGTGGCTGGGGAGATATAAGTGGCACTTACTAAGATGTGGTAGATAGGAGGAGAATCCAATTTTAGAGGCAGCCTTGAGTGTTAGGATCAAAGGTGTGCTTCTGTCAATGATATATCTACATAGAGATATTCGGCAGGTAGTTAGAGCTACAGGTCTGTGCTCAGAAAAGTGGTTTGAACTGGAATATAAGAGAGCGTTGTTAGCAAGGAGCAGACATGTAAAGCTCTAAGAATAAATATTGTATACCTATGTAGAGAACACAGAGGAAGTAAAAATACTGGACCAGGCCCAGGGCCAGACAACACCAGGGTTTAGGGATCAGACTGAGAAGAAATTGTCAGCAAAGGAGTCTGAGAAGTTGAAAGTAAACTGCAGCCGGGCTCGGTGGCTCAGCCTGTAATCCCGCGCCTTTGGGAGGCTGAGTGGATTGCCTG
>NW_007256315.1:171705-175599 GCF_000164805.1 Carlito syrichta
CCCCCCCCCCCAAAAAAAGAAAGTAAACTGCACACCTGAAGTGTCAGAGAAACCAAAAAGACACTATTTCAGACAAGGTGGTGCCACTCATGCCAAATGCTGCTGCAAACGCTTAGTACGATGAGACCGAGATGTGTCTATTAGATTTAGTCACAAGAAGTTATAGGTGACCTCTGCCAAAGAAGTCTGCATAATGTAGTGAGGACAGAAACCAGATTGTAGAGTATCTCCGAGTGAATGTGAGGTGGGTATAGGTGACTCTTGAGGAACCAGGCTGAGAATAGGGACCGGAGAGTACACAGTAGCTGCAAAGAAATGTGGGGATGGAGAAGTGATTCTGTTTTCTAGTTTTCTTGGAAAATCCAAGAATCTAACACGACAAGCCTGCATTTCCCCATGGCAGCGGGGGCTACAGGGATGTGATCGTCACCTTTAAATGTGACAGTGAGCTTTCCAATTCACCATTTTCTCATCAGCTCACGTCCTTTATTTAATTTGCCTCCTTGTCCTCTAGATATTTGCCATTCCCCCATTCTAGAACACGTCTGATGGAAGGATTCAGCAGAGAAAGGCTGAAACTGCTGACCACACTGCTGGACTACTTTTTCACTCTATTCCTGTCGCACTCCTAGCCTGACTTATCTCCTGCTTCAAATCTCTTCCTCATATCCCTCAACCCTTCAAAGAGTCCCAGTGCCTCAGATAATACACCAAATCCCACCACCTTATCTCAATTAATTCTCTACAACAATGGTTCTTACCTGGGGGAGAAAGAGTTGGTTTTGCCCTCCCAGGAACATTTGGCAATCTTTAGAATATTTCTGTCACAAAAGTGATGAGGGGAGCCCTACTGGCATCTCATGAGGAGCAGCCAAAAATGCTGCTAAACTTTCCACAATACCCAGGACAGCTCCCCAACAACCACTTTGCCCAAGAGGTCAACAAATGCTACGACTGGGGAACTCTGCTCTAAAACACAAGCCTGGGATTGGCATTCGCTGAGCACTGTCAGGGGAGGGAGGGCACATAACACAAAGGGTACTTGGTCCAAAGCAGGCAAAGTGAGGGTCAGCTGGAGGCCCAAACCTCACCTGCATGCAGCCTACTTGTGTAGTTAATTCTTACTTGAACCCACATTTCTATAATAAAATAAAATAAAATAAAATAACAAAACACGAGCTCCATGAAAACAGGAGCCTGGTCAGTCTTGTTCACTGCTAGGGTCTAGTACAATGTCTGGTAAGAGCTCAATAAATACTCTTCCAAGAGTAAATCTAGCCCCTGCCTATTTCACCTTTTTACTTTCCACACATCTTAGGCTCCAGTCATAGGAACAGAGGGCTTGCACTTTCTCACGTGGGCCATAATCTCGTAATTCTGCACCTCTATTTGCTGGTGCTTCTCCATTTTCCCTGCTAAATCCAGCACATCACATGCCCAGCTCCCACAGACCCCTGTCCTTCAACCCCACTAAAATACTAAGGCACAACTCTCACCCCAGCACGTCCCCCTGTAGTCTGATTTTCCAACCATCCTGAGCAATGCTTGGCAAAGCAGCTACGGTGCTAAATCAAGGCAAGTGTTTGCTTGGCCTGGCATACGCTTATTCTTAGGACTATTGAGTAACCGAATGGTTGAAACAGTGCTGGCATTCGCTGGTGGCTCTGGACCCCATCTCCGACCTAACAGTTGCGAAGGATCATGCTACCTACCAGGGTCCTGAGACATGCGAGTCTGCGACTCCTCCGCGACGTTCTCAGGCCAAGGGGTGCCCGAGCGCCACGCAGGTAGGGAACTAGATACCCAGGGAGTCGTACCTGGACCTCGTCGTCCTTGCGGATGGACATGGAGCGGACATTGTACTTCTGCCGCAGCTCCTTGGAGAGCGGGGACGACATGATCTTCCTGCGCACGTGCGAGGGGGCATTGAAGTGACGTTTGCGGTTTTTGCTGCGGTCAGAGGTCACGAAGGGATTGAACTTCATAGTGACCGTCTACCAAGAGCGGAGAAAGAAGGAACGAAGGGGCGCTCAGTGGGGATACAGGGGCCGCCCTCTCCTCGATCCAAGACTCTCCTCCTCATCCCCGCGAAAGGACCCAACAAGGACAAAGGGGTTCGCAAAAGGCGACTAAGGCAGGAGGATTGGGGGAATGCGAGTTGTCAGAGGGTTACACAGAGTAAGACGTGCATGCAGGAAGTCACATGTCTGATCAAAGGGGTCGTGGGGAGGGCGGCACTGGGACCTTGAGGCTGACCGAGGAGGGAGTGTCCGGGTTAAAGAAGAATTAGTGGCTGAGAGAGTCACGCAGAGGGAGTTCTGGGGTGGCGCATGGACCCGCGACACATGGAAGGATCCCACGAGGTAGTTGTGCTTCAGAGTCCGAGAAAACGCAAGCCGCTACTTACCTACCCGGCTCCGGAAGAGCTCAGCTCCAGAGCACACAGGACCGGAAGTGAAGTTTCTCGCCGCGCAAGCGCAAAAAGATACCAGTGCCCTTTTCCCGTCGGAGCTAATCAGAACGATGCCCCCTACGGCTTGGAGTGGCATTGCAGCGCCTCATTCCTAAGGGCCGCGGGAACGCGACGCGGCTTCTTGCTGGGAACCCAGAAGAATTGGAGCCTTTGGGGACAAGGGACTACATTTGCAGGTCCTGCAGTAGAGGCTTATTGCTGTCCTTTGATAAGCACGTCGTCAGCAGTCTCTCGCCTACCCTAGACTTTTTCTTTGCTCCCGTTGTCTTCTGCAGAGGAGACCACTGAGGTCGTCTAGGCATATAGATTGTCTCGGTACTTTAACATAGTGATGCTCCAAATGCCATCTGCGGAACGGCTTCTTCAAAATCAGCGAGAGGCCTGTTCAAATGCAAGTTTTCGGGTCCTACCACAGTCCTGCAAAACCAGACAATGGCAGGTCGGGGTCAAATATGAATCAAAGCAAATCTGAATTTAAGTCGCATGCACCTCCCAAGATTTTGAGGCACACCAATGATTGAGGATGGTTGTGAACCAAACACCTGGCTTTGCAAACTTCCCCCCAATTATTTAGCCCTGTTTGAAAAGTCTGGGGTTGACCTAAGTGCCACTTCGTATTGCTGGTCTCCCACTCTCCACATATCTCTTTTTATTTTTTTCAATTTTTTAAAATAAAAATTTTATGATTATATTTTCTTTTCTCCCCAGCAGAACCACGTTTGAGTTTTAGTTTAATCATCTGTAAAATGGGGATGCTCTCAGTAGAAGTCTCAAAGAGTTGTTTGAGAATTAAATGAGTCAATCCCTTTAGAGCGTTTAGAGCAGTGCCTGGCACACAGCGCTCAATTGCAGCCTAATAAGAGGGGAGGCCTATGGGTGGGGCTTGCTCCGGGACAGTCCTAAAGCCGGCCTCACATCTACCGGGAGTCCTGGAGTCCTCGCATCCAGATTTTACCACCAATTCGCAGTGACACAAACTGTAAACTTTCTGTGTTTGCTGTAAACAGCGCAAGACGCCAAGCTGCCTGGAGCTGGGGGTGAGCGACATCTACCTTATTTATTTATGTTTTGAATCTGGGTCTCACTCTGTCACCCAAGCTGGAGTGCAGTGGCACAGCTCACCGTAGACTCAGCCTCGATCTTCTGGGCTCAGGCGATCCTTCTATCTCAGTCTCCCCCGTAGCTAGGTACATTTTTGTAGAGACGAGGCCTCGCTATTTTGCCCAGACTGGTCTCGAACTCCTGGCCTCAAGCGATCCTCCCTCCTCGGCCGCCCAAAGAGCTGCGATCACAGGCGTGAGCCCCCGCACCTGGCTTCTGTCTTTTAAAATTCTCCCCGGGACGCCGCGGTCCCAAGCAGCGGGCGAGCTTGCAGCAGCAGCCCCGCGCCCTCGTCCAGACCCCGCCCCCTCCCCCAGCCA